>NW_023416346.1:55719630-56002183 GCF_014108235.1 Myotis myotis | reverse complement strand
TTTCTTTTTTTCATGTTCTGTTGTCTTGTATTTTGTTTGGTTCTGTCAGTTCCTCCACAAAAGCTCACATGACATGGTTTGGGGTTAGCCTCACAGTCAGCCAGCTTGAGAGGATATTCCTTCCAAAAATGGGACAACATTCAGGACCCAATTACACAGGAAAAATCAACTCAAACCAGGGGCTTTCTTAGAACACCAAGTTCAAAAGTTCTAACAGACTGCACCACTGGGTACCATAAAATACCTAGTACATAAGTCCACCTCACAAAGTCTTGGAGGCATCACAGTTTGATTTAATACATGGAACAATATAAAGAGACAGCAAAGATGGGGAGACAAAGAAACAACTTCCAAATGAAAGAAAGGAATAGCCAGAAAAGGAACTACATGAAATGGAGGGCAAGATATTTGTCAGATAAAGAATTCAAAATAATGGTTTATAATGGTGCTAAAACAACTTAGTGATAACTGTAAGCAACTTAATGAAAACTACAGCAGCCTGAAAAGGGGTAGAAACCATGAATAAGAATCAAGCAGAAGTGAAGAACAACATAGTTGAAATAAAAATACCCTGGAAGGAATACATAGTAGATTAGTAGAAACTGAGTACCAGATTTAGAAAATTAGAAGATAAGTTTGAAAAACAAAACAAAACACCCATTTAAGAGCAGCAATTAAAAAATATATAAAGAAGGAGAAGAGTCTATGAGAGTGTTAGGACTACATTAAACATAATAACACTCACATTATATGGGTTCCAGAATGAGAATAATCAGAGAAAGGAATAGCGGATATGAAATAATGGCAGAAAATTTCCCTAACCTGGTGAGGGAAAAAGTCACTCAAGTTCAGGAAACACAGAGATTCCCAATCAAGATGAACCCCAAAAGACACATACATAGACACATCATAATTAAAATGGTAAATATTATAGACAAAGGAATAACCTTAAAGGCTGCAAGAGAAAGAAAGTTACCTAAAAGGGAGCTCCTTTTAGACTATCAGCTGATTTCACAATAGAACAACTTCAGACAAGAAGGGAGTGGCATGAAGTATACAAAATAATGAAAAGCAAGAGACGGAATCCAAGACTACTCTACCCAATAAGGCTATCATTCAAAATTGAAGGTGAAATACAGAACATCACAGACAAAAAAAAAAACAAAAAACAACAAAAAAAAAACTAAAAGAGTTCATTACAACCAAACTAGCCCTGCAAGAGATAATAAAGGGACTGTTGTAAGAAGAAATAGAGAAAGAGGAATATAGTCACAAAGAGTAAAAATATCAACAATAAGTACCCATCAATAATAAGCTTAAATGTAAATGAAAGGCTCTAATCAAAAGGCATAAGGTAGCTGAATGGATAACTAAACATAATCCATATATATGTTGTCTATAAAAGACTCACCTCAGAAAAAAAAAATCCACAAAGAATGAAAGTGAAGGAATGGGAAAAAATTCCATGAAAATGGAAATGAAAGAAAAAGCTGGGATAACAATACTCATGTCTGACAAAAATGTATTACAAAATGAAGGCCATAGCAAGAGACAATGAAAGCCAACTCATATACTAAAGGGATTGCTGCAACAAGAGGATATAAATCTGGTAAACATATATGCACCCAATGCAAGAGAACCCAAATATATATTAAAACAAACAAACAAACAACAAGAAAAAAAAAACCCCACAAACTTCTGGAGCATTTTGAAGGGAGAGATTGACAACAATACAAAAATAGTAGGGGACTTTAACACCCTACTGAAATCACTGGATAGATCTTCTAGACAAAAAATCATGAAGGAAACAGTGTTCTTAAATGACAGACTGGATCAAATGGAATTAATGGACATATACAGATAATTCCCTTATGCCAAGTTACACAATATACATTCTTCTCAAGTGCATATGGGTCATTCTAAAAGATACCACATGTTAGGACACAAACTTAGTCTCTACAAGTTCAAGAAGATTGAAATAATGTCAAGTATCTTCTTGGATCACAATGGCCTGAAATTAGAAATCAACCATAGCAAAAACATTCAAACACATGAAAGATAAATTGAATATTATTAAACAATAAATAAGTTACCAATGAGATCATGGAAGAAATTAAAAACTTCCTGGAAACAACTTAAAATGAACACACAAGAGACCAAAATCTGTGGGAAACAGTGAAAGCAATCATAAGAGGGAACCTCATAGCATTATAGGCCTACCTCAAAAAATAAGAAAAATTGCTGATGAACTATCTAACTCTACATTTTAAAGAATCAGAAAGAGAACAACAAGAAAGCCCAGAGTAAGTAGATAGATAGTATGAAATAATAAAGGTCAGAGCAGAAATAAATTACATAGAATATTGAAAATATGGTGGCTGGCAGGATGGAGGTGAGGGATAGGAAGTGAGTGAGTGAGGAGATGAAAGGAGAGTGTGTGGATGTGTGTGGTATGTGTGTGAGTGAGTGAGGGACAGTTAAATCCAGCAGGAGCAGGAGAGGCTGGCAGACCAGGCTATCTGGGACAGGGAGAGACTACCACCGCTGTGGGCATTCCCCGGACTGCGGGACTCAGGCATGGAGCCCACACCATCTTGAAGGGGAGAGTGGCCTCTTCTAGGAACTCATCAGCACCACCACCCAGACAGGCCTTGGACACTGCTCGAGACCTGGCAGCCACTCCAGGCAAAATCCTGCAGCCACACCCACAGACTTGAAGACCCTGGGATCTCCACCTCCAAAGGATCAAAGCGCCTGCAGCAGTAAGTGCAGCCTCCCCCTCCCCAGCGGCAGACCTCCAACATCGCATTCCCACATCTCCAGGAAGTCTCCAAGGTACACCACTCCATAGACTTCTCTTAGAAGTCACAGTGAGCCTCAGTTGGGTGTGATTTTGTATAGACACAGGCGCACTGCCCCCCAGTAGAAATTCTGAATTCCCTCTGCCTGAATAACTGTCCACACACACCCAGCTGTGCAACTTAAGCACCAGGGCCCTTCAGCGCCAGGGTCCCTCAGAGCGCATCAGAGCTCAGCGCCAGCACTGCCACAGTTGCTCATTCCCCCTGAGCCCATCTATCCACAGGGCACTTTGGGAAGCCACAGTGAGCCTCTGCTGGGTCTGATTTTGGACAAATAGGGACACACTTCCCTGGGCAGTAGAAATTCTGAATTCACCCATCCTGGATACCTGCCCAAAGACACCTCAATTAAGCATGCCAGGGCTCTTCAGAGTGCTTCAGTGTGCCTGTGCTAGCAACCCACTGCAGGTGCTCCAGTGTGCCACCACTGGGAACGCAAGCCTATCCTACACAGGTGCATCAGAAACAACTGAATTTCCCCACCCACAGCTGCAGAACTCTGGACACTACAGTTGCATGCTTTTCCAGCATGCAAGTCTCCCAAAACCACCACTCCACAGGCAGCCCTGTGGCCCTGCTGCGAGCCCTGCTGGTCACACACTTAAACAAACAGGGGTGCACTGCTGGTCTGTAGAAATGCTGAATTCCCTCTTCTGGGATACCTGCCCACAGACACTGCAATCCAGTGGCTTCAGTGCCAGGGCCCTTCACAGTGTGTCAGTACACCCTACTGGAAAACACATCACAGGTGCCCCTGTGAACTGCAGCTGGGATCGCATGTATCCAACCACAGAGGCAGCAGCAAAAACTGAGTCTGCCCACACCACAACTACAGAACTCTGGAAACCACAGTCACGCCTTTCCAGAATGCAGGCTTCCTGAGCCCCACCACTCCAACAGACGGTTCCTGGGTGCCACTGTGAGTCCCTGCGGGGCATGCGTGATTTCAATCAAGGGCATGAGACAGCAAAAATTGGAACACCACCTCCACAGCTGCTGACTTCTAGACACCTCAGTTGCGCCTTTCCAGCTCGCAGGCCTACATCAAGAGAACCCAAATAGCTCAAGTAGGGAGCTACACTAGACTACCAAACCCAGGAGGCCTGAGAGGTCACACCAACAGCACCACACCCTAAAGAAACTGGGTAGCAAAGCAATCAGAGCTACAATTAAAACATTACAGCAAAACATGGGAAGAAAAAAAAAGCAATCCACAAAGGGAAGAAAAAAAGGAACACTAGAAAGGGAGTTAAATGAAACTGAGGCTACTAACTTATCAGAGAAAGAATTCAGAGTAATGGTTATAAGGATGCTCAAATGGCTGGATCACAAATACACACAACCCAATGAGAATTATAAGGAGCTGAATGAGAATGTCACCAACATGAAAAGGAACCAAGAGGAAATGAAGAACGACATAGCTGCAATAAAGAACACAATGGAAGGCTTAAACAGCAGACTAGAAGAGTCTGAGGACAGCATCAGCGAATTAGAAGACAAAGTAGGAAAAAAACACAAACACAGGAGCAACTGGAAAAAAAACTTAAAAAGCAAGAGAAGAGCCTAAAGGAGCTTTGAGACAATGCAAAACAAAACAACATTTGCTTAATAGGGGTACCAGAAGGAGAAGAGGAGAAGCAAGGAATAGAAAACATGTTTGAAGAAATAATTACAGAAAACTTCCCTGATACTGGCAAGAAAAAAACTACACAAGTCCAAGAAGCACATAGAGTGCCAAACAAAATGAACCCCAAAAGACCAACACCAAGACACATCATAATTAAATTGGCAAACACCAACGACAAAGTAAGAATCTTAAAGGATGCCAAGAGAGACAGAAAGTTACCTACAAGGGATCTCCTATTAGAATATCAGCTGACTTCTCAACAGAAACACATCAGGCAAGAAGGGAATGTAATGACATATACAAAGTGATGCAAAGCAAGGGAATGAATCCAAGAATACTATACCCAGCAAGGCTATCATTCGAAATTGAAGGTGGAATGAGGAGCTTCACAGGCAAAAAAGGGCTGAGAGAGTTTATTACCACCAAGCCAGCAATGCAAGAAATGCTAAAGAGACTGCTATAAAAAGAAGAAACAGAAAGACAAGAAGAAACACAAATATTAAGAATAAAAATGAACAAAAACAAGTACTTTTCAATAATAACATTAAATGTAAATGGATTAAATGCTCCAATCAAAAGACACAGGGTAGCTGAATGGATAATAAAACTTGACCCATATATTTGCTGTCTGCAAGAGACCCACCTCAGAACAAAGGATTCACACAGACTGAGAGTGAAGGGATGGAAAAAAAAAATTTTCAGGCAAATAGAAATGAGAAAAAAGCTAGGGTTGCGATACTTATATCTGACAAAATAGCCCTCAAAGTAAAGGCCAAAAGAAGAGATAAGGAAAGCCACTACATAATACTAAAGGGAGCAATTCAACAAGAAGATATAACTCTGGTAATCATATATGCACCCAATACAGGAGCTCCCAAATACCTAAAACAACTTCTGGAAGATATCAAGGGAGAGATCAATAGCAATACAGTCATAGAAGGGGACTTTAATACCCCACTGACACAACTGGATAAATCCTCTCAACAAAAAATCAGCAAAGAAACAGCAATCCTAAATGACTCACTAGATCAGATGGACTTAATTGACATCTTCAGAATATTTCACCCCAAAGCTACAGAATATACATTCTTCTCCAGTGAACATGGGACATTTTCAAAGATAGACCATACATTAGGACACAGGCAAAGTCTCTTTAAATTCAAGAGAATAAAAATCATAACAAGCATCTTCTCAGATCACAATGGCATAAAATTAGAAATCAACTACAATAAAAACATTGAAAAAAATCAAACACTTGGAGGCTAAATAACATGCTATTAAGCAATGACAGGGTTACCAGAGAGACCAAAGAAGAAATAAAAACATCCTGGAAACAAATGACAATGAAAACACAACAATCAAAATCTATGGGACACAATGAAAGCAGTCCTGAGAGGGAAGTTCATAGCTCTATAGGCCTACTTCAAAAAACAAGAAAAACTGGGAATAAATGATCAAACCCAGCCGTGGGCAAACTATGGCCCATGGCCCGGATCCGGCCCGTTTGAAATGAATAAAATTAAAAAAAAAGACCATACCCTTTTATGTAATGATGTTTACTTTGAATTTATATTAGTTCACACAAACACTCCATCCATGCTTTTGTTCCGGCCCTCTGGTCCAGTTTAAGAACCCATTGTGGCCCTCGAGTCAAAAAGTTTGCCCACCCTTGATTTTTAACCCTACAACTCAAAGAGTTAGACAGAGAGCAACAAGAAAAGCCCACAGTATCCAGAAGGAATGAAATAATAAAGAGCAGAGCAGAAATAAAAAACATAGAGACCAATAAAAACAATACAAAAATCAATGAAACCAAGAGCTGTTTCTTTGAAAGCATTAAGATTGATGAACCTCTCTTCAGGCTCACCGAGAAACAAAGAGAGAGGACCCAAATAAACAAAATCAGAAATGAAAGAGGTAAATTAACAAATAATCCTACTGATATACAAAGGATTGTCAAAAAATACTGTGAACAACTCTACTCCA
Organism: Myotis myotis; assembly: GCF_014108235.1. Classification (NCBI taxonomy): domain Eukaryota; kingdom Metazoa; phylum Chordata; class Mammalia; order Chiroptera; family Vespertilionidae; genus Myotis; species Myotis myotis. The sequence goes on along the minus strand of NW_023416346.1, from coordinate 55,995,709 downwards.
AAAAACTGGACAACCTCCATGAAATGGACACATTCCTAGAAAAATACAAGATTCCAAAACTCAATCAGGAAGAATCAAAAAACCTGAATAGTCCAATAACTACTGATGAAATTGAAACAGTAATCAAAAAGCTTCCAGCAAGCAAAAGCCTTGGAGCAGATGGCTTCACAGGAGAGTTTTACCGAACATTCAAAGAAGAACTAAAGCCAATCCTTCTCAGACTATTCCAAAAAATCCAAGAGGAAGGCACACTTCCAAGCTCTTTCTATGAAGCCAGCATAACCCCAATCCCAAAACCAGATAAAGACACCTCAAAGAAAGAGAATTACAGGCAATATCCCTGATGAACATAGATGCTAAAATCCTCAACAAGATTCTAGCAAACCGGATCCAGCATTACATTACAAAAATGATACACCATGACCAAGTGGGATTTATTCTGGAGATGCAAGGCTGGTACAATATCCGCAAATCAATAAACGTGATACATCACATAAACAAATTGAGGGACAAAAATCACATAATCATATCGATTGATGCAGAAAGGCATTTGACAAAGTCCAGCACCCTTTCTTGATAAAAACTCTCAGCAGAGTGGGAATAGAGGGATCATACCTCAACATAATAAAAGCTGTATATGACAAACATACAGTCAACATCATAGTCAATGGGCTAAAACTAAACTCATTCCCCTGGGAAGGAGAACAAGGCAGAGATGACCACTTTCACCACTCCTGTTCGACATAGTACTGGAAGTGCTAGCCAAAGCGATCAGACAAGAAGAAATAAAAGGCATCCAAATTGGAAAAGAAGAAGTAAAATTGTCATTATTCGCAGATTACATGATACTGTACTTAGAAAAACCTAAAGAATCCATCAAAAAATTATTAGACCTAATAAATGAATTTGGCAGTGTAGCAGGATACAAAATTAATGCCAAGAAATCTATGGCATTTTTATACGCCAATAGTGAACTTACAGAAAGAGAAATTAAAAAAAAAAATCCCATCTACCATTGAATGAAAAAAAAAAAAATTAAGATACCTAGGAATAAACTTAACTAAGGAGATAAAAGACCTCTACCCAGAAAACTACAGGACATTGAAAAAAGGGATAGAGGAAGACATAATCAGATGGAAGAAAATAGTGTGTTCATGGATTGGTAGAATCAACATCATCAAAATGCCCATACTACCCAAAGCAATCTATAGATTCAATGTACTCCCCATTAAAATACCAACAGCATATTTCACAGATCTAGAAAGAACTCTCCAAAAATTCATCTGGAATAAAAAGAAACCCTGAATAGTTGCTGCCATCCTGAGAAAGAAGAACAAAGTAGGAGGGTTCTCAATACCAGATATCAAGTTGTATTACAAAGCCACTGTTCTCAAAACTGCCTGGTTCTGTCACAAGAACAGACATATAGACCAATGAAATAGAATAGAGAACCCAGAAATCGACCCAAACCACTATGCTCAATTAATATTTGACAAAGGAGGCAAGAACATACAATGGAGCCAAGACAGTCTCTTCAATGAACAGTGCTGGGAAATTTGGTCAGACACATGCAAAAAAATGAAACTAGACCACCAACTTACACCATACACAAAAATAAACTCAAAATTGATAAAGGACTTAAACTTAAAATGGGAAACCATAAGAATATTAGAGGAATCCACAGGTAGCACAATCTCAGATATATGCCGAAGGAATTTCTTCACTGACACAGCTCCTAGGGCAGTGATGGCGAACCTTTTGAGCTCGGTGTGTCAGCATTTGAAAAACCCTAACTTAACTCTGGTGCCGAGTCACATATAGAATTTTTTTGATATTTGCAACCATAGTAAAACAAAGATGTATATTTTTGATATTTATTTTATATATTTAAATGCCATTTAACAAAGAAAAATCAACCAAAAAAATGAGTTCGCGTGTCACCTCTGACTTGCATGTCATAGGTTCGCCATCCCTGTCCTAGGGCAATGGAAATTAAATGGAAAATAAACAAATGGTACTATATCACAATAAAAAGTTTCTGAACAGCAAAAGAAACCATCAACAAAAATACAAGAAAACCCACTGCATGGGAGAACATATTTGGCAATGATATCTCCGATAAAGATTTAATCTCCAGCATTTATAGGGAACTCATACAACTTAACCAAAAGAAGATAAACAACTCAATCAAAAAATGGGCAACAGACCTAAATAGACACTTTTTGAAAGAGGACATACATAAGGCTGAGAGACATATGAAAACATGCTCAAAGTCACTAATCATCTGAGAGATGCAAATCAAAACGACAATGAGGTACCATCTCACACCTGTAAGAATGGCTATCATCAACAAATCAACAAATGACAAATGCTGGCGAGGATGTGGAGAAAAAGGAACCCTCATTCACTGCTGGTGGGAATGAAAACTGATGCAGCTAATGTGGAGAACAGTATGGAGTTTCCTCAAAAAACTAAAAATGTAACTTCCATTTGACCCAGTGATCCCACTTCTAGGAATATATTCCAAGAAACCAGAAACACCAATCAGAAGGGATATATGCATCCCTATGTTCATAGCAGCATAATTAACAATAGCTAAGATTTGGAATCAGCCTAAGTGTCCATCAGCAGATGAATGGATTAAAAAACTTTGGCACATCTACACAATGGAATGCTATGCAGCTGTAAAAAAGAAGGAACTCCTACCATTTGCAACAGCATGGATGGAGCTGAAGAGCATTATGCTAAGTGAAATAAGCCAGTCAGAGAAAGATAAATATCACATGCTCTCACTCATTTGTGGATTATAAAGAACAACATAAATGGATGAACAAAAATAGATGTAGAGACAGAGAAGCATCGATCAGATGCTCAAAACTCAGAGGGAAGGCAGGGGAGGGTGGGAGTGAGGATGAAAGATCAACTGAAGGACTTGTATGCATGCATATCAGCATAAGTGATGGATGTGGACAACTGGGGGTGAGGGTGAGGGCAGGATTGGGGGGATGAGGGGACATTGCGGAGATAAGGACACATTTGTAATATCTTAATCAATAAAGGGGAAAATTTAAAAAAAAATAAACTTAAAAAGAAGAAATAAATTACATAGAGAGAAAAAAAATACAAGAAACCAACACAATCAAGAGCTGGTTCTTTGAAAAGATTAATAAGATTGATGAACCTTTAGCCAGACTTATCAAGAAACAAAATGACAGGACTGAAAAAAATCAGAAATGAAAAAGGTGAAGCATCAACTGAGCTCACTAAATAAAAGGATCATAAAAATAATTATGAGCAACCATATTCCAATAAGGTGGACAACCTGGATGAAATGAACATATTCCCCAAAAATATAAACTTCCAAAATTCAATCACAAAGAATCAGAAAACCTGGAAGATGGCGGCATAGGTAAACACAGGAGTTAGCTGCCTCGAACAACCACTTCAAAAATACAACTAAAAGACGGAACGGACATCGCCCAGAACCACAGGAAGACTGGCTGAGGGGAAATTCTTCAATTAGAAGGAAAGAGAACAGCATACGAGACTCAGAGGAGGCGCAGTGCAGAAAATACAAAGGTGCGGAAGTACGCGCGAGCGGGCTGGTAGCTGAGGGCGCAGTTGTCATTTTCAATCAGGAGGGAGTCTCAGATTCTGAGCTTCAGTTCTAGGCGAGTCTCTAGGGACCCAGACTCAAACGGGAGAAGCGGGACTGTCTGGCATCGGTCGGAACCCGAGGGCAGCTTTCTCTCTGAGGTTTGCAGAGGTTGCTGGGACTCTGAGAGGCAGAGCCTCTGGGGATGGGACTGAGAGCAGCCATAACTGCTCCCTCCACCTGCTCTGTTGATCCCGTGTGACCCGCCCCACCCAAGCCCTTGTGCAGAGCCATTTTCCAGATAGCCTCAGGCAAAGGCTAGATTAGCACCTCTCTAGAGGACAGAAATTTTCCCACTGCAGACACAGCTGATTCTCACAGCCAGTTGGCCTGGAGGTCAAATCCCCCTAGTATTAACTACAACAATCAAGGCTTAACTACAACAAGACTGCGCACAAAGACCACTAGGGGGTGCACCAAGAAAACATAAAAAATGCGGAGACAAAGAAACAGGACAAAACTGTCAATGGAGGATATTGAGTTCAGAACCACACTTTTAAGGTCTCTCAAGAACTGTCTAGAAGCCACCGATAAAGTTATTGAGATCTACAAGAAATCTAATGAGACCCTCGATGTTATGATAAAGAACCAACTAGAAATTAAGCATACACGGACTGAAATAACGAATATTATACAGACTCCCAACAGCAGACCAGAGGAGCGCAAGAATCAAGGCAACGATTTGAAATGCGAAGAAGCAAAAAATACCCAACCAGAACAGCAAAATGAAAAAAAGAATCCGAAAATATGAAGATAGTGTAAGGAGCCTCTGGGACAGCTTCAAGCATACCAACATCAGAATTATAGGGGTGCCAGAAGATGAGAGAGAGCAAGATATTGAAAACCTATTTGAAGAAATAATGACAGAAAACTTCCCCTACCTGGTGAAAGAAAAAGACTTACAAGTCCAGGAAGCGCAGAGAACCCCAAACAAAAGGAATCCAAAGAGGACCACACCAAGACACATCATCATTAAAATGCCAAGAGCAAAAGACAAAGAGAGAATCTTAAAAGCAGCAAGAGAAAGAAACTCAGTTACCTACAAGGGAATACCCATACAACTGTCAGCTGATTTCTCAACAGAAACTTTCCAGGCCAGAAGGGAGTGGCACGAAATATTCAAAGTGATGAATGCCAAGAACCTACAACCAAGATTACTTTATCCAGCAAAGCTATCATTCAGAATTGAAGGTCAGATAAAGAGCTTCACAGATAAGGAAAAGCTAAAGGAGTTCATCACCACCAAACCAGTATTATAGGAAATGCTGAAAGGTATCCTTTAAGAAGAGAAAGAAGAAAAAGGTAAAGATACTAATTATGAACAACAAATATGCATCTATCAACAAGTGAATCTAAGAATCAAGTGAATAAATAATCTGATGAACAGAATGAACTGGTGATTATAATAGAATCAGGGACATAGAAAGGGAATGGACTCACTATTCTTGGGGGGGGAAAGGGGTGTGGGAGATGCGGGAAGAGACTGGACAAAAATTGTGCACCTATGGATGAGGACAGTGGGGGGGGGGTAAGGGCAGAGGGTGGGGTGGTAACTGGGTGGAGGGGAGCTATGGGGGGAAAAAAAGAGGAACAAATGTAATAATCTGAAAAATAAAGATTTACTAAAATAAAAAATAAAAAAAAGAATCAGAAAACCTGAATAGGCCAATGATAAATGATAAAATTGAAGCAGTAATTAAAAAAGAAGAAAAACTTCCAGAAAACCAAAGCCCTGGTCTAGATAGCTTCACTGGGGGATTTTACCAAACCTTCAAAGAACAATATCTATTCTCCTCAAACTATTCCAAAATAATCCAAGACTAAGGAATACTTCCAAGCTCTGTTTATGAAGCCAGCATTAGACTAATTCCAAAACCAGATAAAAGCACTACAAAGAAAGAGAATTACAGGGCAATGTCTATGATGAACAAACATGCCAAAATCCTCAACAAAATAGTAGCAAGTTGGATCAAGCAATACATATAAAAGATCATGAACAATAACCAAGTGGGGTTTATCCCAGGATGCAAGGCTAGTAAATTATTCATAAAACATTAAATGTGATACATCACATAAACACATTGAAAGCAAAGATTACATGATCATATCAATTGATACAGAAAGAGCATTCTACAAATCCAACACCCATTTTTGATAAAAACTCTCAGCAAAGTGGGAATAGGGGGATCATAATATAATAAAGGCCAAATATGATAAACTTACAGCCAACATCATACTCAATGGGTAAAAAATAAAACTATTTCCCCTAAGAACAGGATCAACACAGGGATGTCCTCTTTCACCACTCTTATTCATGGTACTTTTGGAAGTCCTACCCACAGTGACCAGACAAGAAGAAAAAATAAAAATCATACAAATTGGGAAGGAGGAAATAAAAATCTCATTATTTAAAGATGACATGATATTGTTCATATCAACACTAAAGGACTCCACCAACAAACTACTAGATATAATGAATTTGGCAATGTAGCAGGATACAAAATTTACAAACAGAAATCAATGGCATTTTTATACACCAATAATGCACTCTAAAAAAAATAATAATGCCATACAACATTGCAACAAAAACTTAACATGCTTAGGAATAAACTTATTCAAGGAGGTAAAATTCCTGTGCTCAGAAAACTACAAGATGTTGAAAAAAAAGATAGAGGAATGTGTAAACAAGTTGGGGAATATATGTGCTCATGGGTTGGTAGAATCAACATCATTAAAATGTCCATACTACGCAAAGCAGTTTACAGATTCAATGAAATTCCTATTAAAATATCAACTGCATATTTCACAAATCTAGAACTAACACTCCAAAAAGTAATATAGAATAAAGAAAGATCCCAAATAGCCTCAGCCAACTTTAGAAAGAAGAATAAAATTGAAAGGATAATTATACCAGATATCATGCTATGTTACAAAGCCACTGTAATCAAAACAGCCTGGTACTGGCACAAGAACAGGTATATAGATCGATGGAACAGAACAGATAACTCAGAAGTTGACCCAAGCCACTATGCTCAATTAATATTTGACAAAGGAAGCAAGAGCATACAATGGAGTTAAGACAGTCTCTTTAATAAGTGGTGTTGAGAAATTTAGACAGGTACATGCAAAAAATGAAGCTAGACCACCAACTTACACTATGCACAAGAATAAACTCAAAGTGGATAAAATATTTATTTATTTATTTTAATATATATTTTATTGATTTTTTACAGAGAGGAAGGGAGAGAGATAGAGAGTTAGAAACATCGATGAGAGAGAAACATCGATCAGCTGCCTCCTGCACATCTCCTACTGGGGATGTGCCCGCAACCCAGGTACATGCCCTTGACTGGAATCGAACCTGGGACCTTTCAGTCCGCAAGCCGACGCTCTATCCACTGAGCCAAACTGGTTTCAGCGGATAAAATATTTAAATGTAAGTTGTGCAACCATAAACATCTTGGAAGAAAACATAGGCAGCAAATCTTGGACATCTCTCATCTATCCTATCTAATAAAGAAAGGATATGCTAATTTACTGTCATGCCCTCACAAGATGGTGGTGCCCACAGCCACAAGATGGTGGTGCCCACAGCCATAAGATGGTGGTGCCCAGTCCCCTCAGCCCCGCCTTATCCAGCCTCAGTCCCCCAATCTCCTCAGCCCCACCTCACCCAGTCCCTGCAGCATCCAGCTTCATCCAGCCTCAGTCCCCCAGTCCCCTCATCCCTGCCTCATCCATCCAGAGTCTCCAAATCCCCTCAGCCCCACAGGAGAAGGCAGTCAGGGGTGATTGGGCCAGCAGGGGAGGGCAGTTGGAAGCAATTGGGCCAGCAGGGGAGGGCAGTTGGGGACGATCATGCTGGCAAGGGAGCAGTTAGGCATCAATCAGGCCAACAGGGGAGCGGTTAGGGGGCTATGAGGCTGGAAAGCAGAGTGGTTAGGGCAGTCAGGCAGGCAGGTGAGTGGTTAGGAGCCAGCAGTACCAGATTGTGAGAGGGATGTCCGACTGCCAGCATTGGACATCCCCCAAGGGGTCCCAGATTGGAGAGGCTACAGGCTGGGCTGAGGGACACCACCTCCTGTGCATGAATTTTGTTCACCAGGCCTCTAGTATCTTTTCTAATAATAGACAAACATGGTAGTTAACCATACCTCTGCTACTCTTCCCATTGGCTAATCAGCAGGATATGCAAATTAACTGCCAACAAAGATGGTGGCCAGCAGCCATGCAGCTGAAGTGAACAGTTGGCTTGCTTGCTCCAGTGATGGAGGAAGCCAAGGTTCCCCACCTGCCGCAGCCCAGCTCTGAGCTCTGGAAGCAATAATGTTTCAATTCTAGAAGCTAAACAAACCCCAGATACCTTCTTTCAGCCAGCTGGGGCCTCAGAGCTTAGAGCACCAGTGATGGCAACAGAGTTTCAATTATAGAAGCTAAACAAACCCAGATTCCTGCTTTCAGCCGGCTGCGGCCTCAGAGCTGGAGCAAGCAGGACAGCAAGAATGTTTCAATTATAAAAGCTAAACAAACCCCAAATACCTGCTTTCAGCTAGCCGCAGCCTCAGAGCTGGAGCCGGGCCTCAGAGCTGGAGCTGGCTCTCAGCTCCAGTGACAGCTATAGAAGGTAAATAAATCCCAGAATAAAAATAAAAAGAAAAAAAGGAGAAGCTGGGAGCTTCAGTCACCTGCCAGCCTGAAAACTGGCCTCAGCCCCTCACCCAGACTGGCCAGGCACCCCAGTGGGAACCCCCACCCTGAAGGGGGTGTGACCAGCTTCAAACAGCCATCAGCCCGTCATCCAGGATGGCCATGCACCCAAGTGGGACCCCCACCCTGACCGGGGACACCCTTCAGGGCAAACCAGCTGGCTCCCACCCGTGCACCAGGCCTCTATCCTATATAGTAAAAGGGTCATATGCAAACTGACCCAAACAGCAGAAAGACTGGGAATGACTGGTCACTATGACACACACTGACCACCAGGGGGCAGATGCTCAATGCAGGAGCTGCCCTCTGGTGGTCAGTGTGCTCCCACAGGGGGAGCTCTGCTCAGCCACAAGCCAGGCTGATGGCTGCCAGTACAGCAGTGGTGGTGGGAGCCTCTCCTGACTCCTCAGCAGCGCTAAGGATGTCTGACTGCAGCTTAGGTCTGCTCCCCGCTGGCAAGTGGACATCCCCCAAGGGCTGACTGGCTTCCAGAGGGATGTCTGATTCCCATCTTAGGCCCAATCCCCTGGGGAGCAGGCCTAAGCCAGCAAGTGGTCACCCCTGAGGGTTCCCAGACTGTGAGATGGCACGGGGCAGGCTGAGGGACCCCCTACCCCCAAGTGTACAAATTTTTGTGCGCTGGGCCTCTAGTATATATATAAAAGCCTAAATGATCGTTGTGACCGGACAACTGGACAACCAGACGGTAGCTATGATGCGCACTGACCACCAGGGGGCAGACGCTCAATGTAGGAGCTGCCCCCTGGTGGTTAGTGCACTCCTACAGCCAACTTCCTGGGGCCCTTCTCCCTGGCTGGCGTGCCCCGATCAGCTCCTGAATGCCTGCTAGGGCCAAGGACCCCACTCATGCACGAATTCATGCACTCAGCCTCTAGTAGTAATATGTTTGTGGACATGTCTCCTAAGGCAAGAGAAACAAAGGAGAAAATATACAACTGAGACTACATCAAAATAACAAGCTCCCGCATAGCAAAATAAACTGTAAATATAATGGAGCACACTGCATGGGAAAACATATTTGCCAATGATATATCTGATAAGGGGGTTAATTTCCAAAATATATAAAGAATTCATATAACTTATCAAAAGTAAGACAAACAGTCCAACAACAATGGCCAAAGGACCTAAATAGACACTTCTTCACAGTGCTCATACAGATGACCAAGTGACATATGAAAAAAAACTCAAAATAATTAATCACTAGAGATGCAAATTAAAACAACAATGAGGTATCTCCTCAGACCTGTCAGAATTGCTATCATCAACAAATCAACAAATGATAAGTGCTGATGAGGGTGTGGAGAAAAAGGTACCCTAGTACACTGCTGGTGGGAATGCAGACTGGTGCAGCCACTATGGAAAACTGTATGCAGTTTCCTCAAAAATTTAAAAATGGAACTTCCATTTGACCCAGTTGATCCCTCTTCTAGAAATATATACTAAGATACTGGGAACAACAATCAGAAAGAATATATGAACCCCTATGTTCATAGCAGCAAAATTTACAATAGCCAAGATCTGGAAATCTTAGTGCCCAAATGCCCATCCGTTGATGAGTGGATAAAAGAAGTTGTGGTAGATATTCACCATGGAATACTATTCAGCTTTAAAAAAGAAGGCTCTCTTACCCTTTGAGACAGTATGGAGGAACCTAGAGAGTATTATCCTAAGCAAAATAAGCCAGTTATAGAAAGACTGGAGGCCCAGTGCATGAAATTCGTGCATGGGGGGTGTCCCTCAGCCCAGCCTTCACCCTCTTGTAATCCGGTATCCCTCAGGGGATGTCTGACTGCCAGTATAGGCCTGATCCTGCCTAAAGGATTCAGACATCCTTCTCGCAATCCGGAATCTGGGACCACTGGCTCTTAACCACTCTGCCTGTCTGCCTGATTGCTCCTAACCACTCTGCCTGGCTGCCTGATTGCCCCTAACTACTCACCTGCCTGCCTGATCGCCCCTAACCACCTCTGCCTCGACCCCCACTCCACAACTTTGTCTAGATCTTGAAGGACATCCGGAATGACGTCCGGAAGGTCATTTGGCTGTCCAGTCTAATTAGCATATTATACTTTTATTGTTATAGATAAGTATCACATGATCTCATTCATATGTGGAATTTAAAGAACAAAATAAAGTGATGATCAAAATAGATCCAGAAACATAGAAATATGGAACAAACTGATGAATCTCAGACAGATGATGGGGGTGGGTGGGTGGGAAGAGATCAACCAAGAACTTATATGCATACTAGAGGCCTGGTGCATGAATTTGTGCATGGGTAGTGTCCCTAGGCCTGGCTTGCAATTAGGGATGATCAGGGCCTTCCTTCCCCAGGATGCTGACTGCTGTCCAGGGCTTTCCTTCCCCTGGCTGCCAGCTGCCAGCTGGGGCCTTCCTTCATTCTGCACCGCCCCCTGGTGTTCAGCGCACATCATAGTGAAAGGTCAAACGCCTGGTCAGTCAAACTCCCGAGGGAACACTTTGCATATTAGCCTTTTATTAATAGGATATGTGTAACCCATGTTCATAGACAGTAGTGTGTCGAAGGCCTGGTATGGCGGGGGGGGCTAAAAGCGGTCAATGGGGGGGAAGAGTACATCTTTATTCATCCAATAATAAAGATAAATTTAAGAACAAACAAAGAAAAACAAACAAAAAAAGACTATCTCACCAATGTCAAAAAGAAAATTAAATAATTATGAAAGGTAGATAATATTTTATAGCATGTGAACTCTGCTTCTATTCCTCAATTTCATTTGAATCAGATAAAAAAAAAATTCTGAGATCTCAACAAGTAAGTTTTTGCAACCAGAGCTTGGGAGGCTAATGTTGCCTCAGACCCTTTCACAGTCTGATACTTATTTGTCAATTAAATGATTAATCATAAAAAATAAATTAATGAGTTACTTTATGATCCTAATTATATGGATTCATACACTTAGTGTACTTTTTATCAAGCTGTCCTTCTACTCCCTCCTACTTGTCTCTCTGACAAATCTACTTAAATAGAAAATCAACAATAAAGGAGGATAATAAAACTTGTTAATAATAGTATATAATACTTAAGCAGTATAGTCAAATAAACAGCTATATTCACTCAAACAACTGATTATATTGATTCATTATACTGTTTCATGGAAATTGACTGGTAATTTCAATCAAACCAATTGATCAGGATGTAGGTAGACCCAACCTTTGTCGGCCATAGAAACGAAAGAGATTATTTGGATATTCTACTCAGGATAATTAATGTCAAACATAGAAAACCTAGGTTTAGGAAGAATCAGGTAGTTTTAGTCATAGCTTCACTGGTGCATTAAGACTAGTTTGAAGACGGGGTGGGTGGGTGGGAAGAGATCAACCAAAGAACTTGGATGCATATATGCATAACCCATGGTCACAAACAATATGGGGTGAATGCATGGGACGGGTTGGAGGGGTAGTGGCAAGCTAAAAGGAGTCAATGGGCAACAAAAGGGGACATGTGTAATACTTTAAACAATAAGGATTTAAAAAAAACTAGTGTCATGTTATACTCAGTAGGGAAATTATATTTAAGGATGATTCAACATAAATAGCTACAGAGGGAAATGCAGGGAAGGAATTGTGAACTGAAATGTTAGGACAAAACTTCATCCCTTACTCCCATTCTTTCAATCAAAACATCAAGTTTGAGCAGAAAATTCAAAGGCTAGCTCAAATCCCAGTTTGTCCCTCTAGAGGTCTAGGATAAGTGTCCTAATACAATTGTCAGTCTCCACTCTTGTTCAGGGGGCCTGATATTGATGGTCTCCCTCTTCATTTTCCAAACAGTAACTGTGAAATTCAGATTATATTTTAAAATAAATGAAAGAAATGAGCTTGCCTGCCCATGACAGCATGTGCTCTATGTCATCTGCAAATTTTATAATTATACTCAGCGATGATAGATTTGTCTCTAGTCTGGTGGTCAAAATCCAGATGAATTGCTGCATTTTCTGCTTTATCATCACAAACATTCTGCACTTGGCATTTGCTAGTCCTAGATTTGATATTGGAATTTAATGAGGCTCCACTCCCATATATCTCACTGGGATGTGTTAGGGTAAGGGCAAGTTCATCCTCTTTCATTCATGGGTTTAGAAAAAACATATATATGAGTATGTAATGCCCTATAGGGAATCATGATTCAACTGGCTATTTGCCACAAAACTGCTCTTCCTGGCCTAGGAACCTTAGCTCAGTTAATTAGTGTGTAGTCAAAGAGGCTAAAACCATTGGTTCAGTGCTGAGTATTTTTACCAGTCTCCTGCCTCCAATTTATATCTTTTTTACCTATCCATTCTGCTAATGCATGCTTTTGGTTACAGGGGGCTCCAAATGAAACAATGTAAGCTTAATTTAAACTGGCCATAATTATAACTTTCTTCCTTACCTCCCAATGTTGCTGTGTAGATTACTTGACCTAATGTTTCTGAAAGCATTTTGAAAATTATGATCCACCTACAAATGTAAGACACTTAAAATCATCATGAATATTAATAATGTCACTTTAGTGCTTGACATTTAACAATAATAAAATCAGGGTAAATATAACCATAGTCCATGGGAGGATGTAAGCTAAGGATAGGAGAAAACAATGACTTTAAATTCATATTCCGATTAAAGTAGGACAGAACATTAATCATTGAGTATGAAATACATTACTTACAATTGATTCCCACCTATCACATTTTAATTACTGTAATTCATTTGGAGGCAATGAACATTTTAAAATAAGACTAAAAACAGTTTTTGCCAAGCTAAGTGTCTATAACCTGAATGTGTAAGACAAATTGACAATTCTACAAATAAAACAAAATGATTTTTATAAATAAAATGTAGATGGCTGGGTTTAATTTAAATTTAGTAATGTTTTGAAAGCATAGTTTATGTAAGTTGTTCTAATTAATGTATAAAAGGTATGTAATGAAAATTTAATATTTCTCTGAATTCCCATACTGTCCTTCCTCCATCATCCACCCTTTCTCAGCCACTCAGTTTCTCTCCTCAGATATCAGTTTCACATGTATCCTTTCAGAAATATTTCATGCTTAGCTTACACAAAATCTTTATATGTGTATACACACATATCACATATATGTATATTTTATGTATTCATGTATTTTATTCAAAGAATTGTATAATGTGCATACTATTTAGAACCTTGATTTTTCATTGGACAGTTTATCTTAGAGATATTTTCTTTACAGATACATAGATTTAGCTAATTTTTTCAAATAGCTGCATAATCATATATCATTATATTAAAGTACCAGGATATTTTTAACAAGTGGCTTACTGATAGGTATTTTGGTTGTTTCCAATATTTTGTTATTATAAACAAAAACAAGCAACAACAAAATTGAACATTTGTTATGACTGGATTTTAAATTCATATATTTAAATTTTGTTTAAAAATATATCCCTTATCCTATCTAATAAAGAGGAAATATGCTAATTGACCCTCACACCATTGCAAATATGGTGGCACCCAGAGCCAATAAGGAGGGAATATGCTATTTGACTGCCATACCCTCAAAGATGGCCACGCCCACAGCCACAAGATGGCTAGCAGGGGAGTACAGTTAGGGGTGACCAGGCCAACAGGGGAGGGCAGTTGGGGGTGACCGGGATGGCAGGGGAGGGCAATTGGGGGCAACCAGGCCATCAGGGGAGCAGTTAGGCGTCGGTCAGGCTGGCAGGGGAATGGTTAGGGGATGATCAGGCTGGCAGGCAGAAGTGGTTTGGGGAAATCAGGCAGGCAGGCAGGCAAGCAGTTGGGAGCCAGCAGTCCTGGATTGTGAGAGGGTACAGGCTGGGCTGAGGGACACCCCCTTCCAGTACACAAATTTCATGCACTGGGCCTCTACTAGATCAAATAATATTTAAATATCAGATTATTAAGAGTAACTCAACTATTTAGAAGATGAAGACTGTAGATGTCATATTTCTATTCATCTATATAATGCCAAAATTAGCTTAGAAAAATATATTATTTGATTCCATAAAGAAGAGATGTATTGTAGGCCATCAATAAAATTTTGTTAGAAAAATTAGAGTAAGTCACTAAAACTTTTTCATTTTAAGCAATTTGAATATCAGGAAGATGAATCTAATGTTAAGGTAAAGTTCTTTCTTAAATGAATTCCTGGTAAATTTGTTTGTTATCAACAACTATTTGGGCAATCTCACCCAATTTTTATATTTTCCTAACCTTACCTGTCATGTGATCAACTTTTCTTTCTCTTCTAAACATCCTTGAAAATATGAGATGGACTTATCTCATGTCAGCAGGAAATTCTTAAACCAGTCCCTTAATGATAGTTCGATGATTCTCTTAAATACCCAGCTCTAGTCTGTCTCCTGTGAATTACAAAGAAGTATAAAACATTTCCCTTTAATAAATAGAATAATAAGTTGGATAGCTAAAGCATGATATAAATTTGGGAACAGTGAAAAATAATTCAGGATATAAATAATCGTTTGATATAAAGCATTTTTATCTGTTTGCCAAGTCTTCTCATTTGTTTCTTCCAGGTGTATCTCATAGTTGCCCCCCTTTTTTCCCTTACTCCACCACTCTGACTCCTCATGCTCCTATGGCAGCATTGTTACTATATCTTCTTGGCTGACTTTGTTCTTCTCCAGCCCATTTTGTATATCAAGCCAATCATCTTTATATAGCACTTCCCTTGACTCTTTTGTTGCTTTTGTTTCAAGAATCTACAATGTCTTCTAGTTTATTACATCATGTTCAAATTTGTCTGCATGTTTCTCTTGATACTCCAGAATTGAGCTCCATTTTATCTATCTAGTTTCAGTTCATGTTATTCCACATGATGAACAACTTGTTCTTTACTCCACTCCACCCAAATTCTTATCACTAGATCCTTCTCCTCTAGTCACACTGTGCTTGATAAGTTCTAATTCTGTTTCTCAACTTGTATTAATAATCTTTCCTCTATTTCTTCTTCCTTACTATGCCTTTGAAAGATTTATCTGCTCCTTAAGGTCTATATGGAGACCATTTCCTTCATAAAAGTTTTCCCATTATTGATCTCTCTTTCCCTGATTCCTTTACCACATATAGTCTTATAGCTCAAATGCTACAATTTTTATTACATTGTATTCTTTATTTCCTTATCTCATTATTTTAATGTGCTAATTCTGTGTTCATAGTCCTAGATTGCATATCTACTTCCTTCTCCTTTAGCACTTATTACAGGATTTGGTGGACAAATATGTTCAATTAGTGTTTTCGATCAGTTATTCTAATGAAGATGCTAATGATTTTTATATTGCTTTTGGTGGTTGGGGTGGGGATTGTGGGATGATTCAGAGGCATAGAAGGTTCCATCCGCCAGACCATTAGGTTATATTTCATTAAGAATGTGTAGCACCACAAAGGTATGGAGATTAAATGTTTATCTGATAATACTTTTATTTATTTGTTTGTTTTTAATTATTTATTTTAATCTTTATTTTTGAGAGTATTACAGATCTCCCTCTTTTTTCCCCTCATTGCCCCTCTTCACCCAGTTTCTGCCCCACCCCATGCCTTTGACACCCTATTGTCTGTGTCCATAGGTAATGCATACATGCATATAAAATCTTGGTTTAATCTCTTTCCGCTCCCCCACTCCCCTTTCCTCTAAGAATTGTCAGTCTGTTCCATTTTCATTTTTCTGATTCTATTTTATTTACCAGTTTATTTTGTTCATTAAATTTCTTATTTGTTTATTTTGATTTTAGATTCAATTATTGATAGATAATGTATTCATTCCTTTCTATTGTTCATATTTCTTATATTTTTCTCTTCTTTTTCCTCTTCTTAAACAATACCCTCCAGCAATTCATGTAATACTGGTTTGGTGGTGATGAACTCCTTTAGCTTTTTCTTGTCTGTGAAGCTCTTTATCTGACATTCAATTATAAATGATAGCTTTGCTTGGTAGAGTAATCCTACTTATAGGTCCTTGCTATTCATCCCTTTGAATATTTCTTGCCACTTCCTTCTGACCTGCAAAGTTTCTGTTGAGAAGTCAACTGACAGTTGTATGGGCCTTCCCTTGTAGATAACTAAGAGCTTTTCTCTTGCTGCTTTTAAGATTCTCTCTTTGTCTTTAGCCCTTGTCATTTTAATTATGATGTGTCTTGGTGTGGTCTTCTTTGGGTTCCTCTTGTTTGGGACACTCTGTGCTTCTTGGACTTGTACATGTATTTCTTTCAGCAGGTAGGGGACGTTTTCTGTCATTATTTCTTCAAACGGGTTTTCAATATATTGCTCTCTCTCTTCTTCTGGCACCCCCATAATGCAAATGTCAGTACACTTGAAGTTGTCCCAGAAGCTCTTTACACTATCTTCATATTTTTGGATTCCATTTTCTTTGTGCTCTTCTGATTGGGTGTTTTTTTTTGTTTCCTAATATTTCAAATAATTGATTTGATTATAGAAATCCTCTACTCTACTGTTGAATCTCTGTATATTATTCTTTACTTCAGTCAGTGTGTGCTTAATTTATGACTGTACTTTCCATTTTTTTTTTTTTGCAATATCACTAAAATCCTTGAAAGTCTCACTAAATCCCTTGGAGGTCTCAAGAAGATTCTTGAATAACCTTATAACCATAGTTTTGAACTTTATATTCAGTAGTTTTCTTCATTCCATTTCTTTCATTTGTAACATGTTTCTTTGTCTTCACATTCTGGCTGCTTCCATGTGTTTGTTTCTTTGTATTGGGTAGAGCTGCTATGTCTCCTTGACTTGGTAGAGTAGATTTGTGTAGTAGGTTTTCTATAGGGCCCAGTAGCTTAGCCTCCCCAGGCACCTGAGTGGGGCACTCTAGGAGTGCCTATTTGTGGGCTGCAAGCACATCTTGTGGTAGTTGAGTCTTGATTGCTGTTGGCATCACTGGGAGGAATTGACCTCCAGGCCAATTTTCTGTGAGGACCAGCTGAGACTACAGTGGGAGATCTGCTATGTAGGAGACACCCTATGGAGCAGGACTTGCTTCAGTGTGGCTTTGGTGCTCACTGAGTCTTCCCCTTGAGTGTGTCGCTTATGGATGTGTAGAGTTCTAATCTGGTATGATCTGATGCTGACCACTGGGTTCACTGGCTCTTATGTGTCCACTGCCTGGGGCCACCAGGCAGGAGCTACAGAGAGATCTTCAGATTCCTCCTCTTTGTATCGGGTTTGAGAGGGCCCAGGCAAGGCCCAGCTGTGAAGCAAGGTAGGCTGGTGCTATTTCTGGGTCTTGGGCCTTTCATTAATAGGTTTGGGGCACCCTGACCCAGCTGCTGCTTGTTTGAGAGATTTTATCAAAGTATGATGCCTGTGCCAGGACAGGCCATTCATATGGAAAAGCTGCTGTAAACAGCTTGGGTGAGGCTGCAAATTGGATTGGGCATGGTCTCAGGGAATCACCAGAGCAGAACAAACAGTGTGCTTCAGGTTTATGTGGATTCAGGTATAGTTGCCAGTCAGCCCTGGGACAGGGGAGGTCTCATCATAGAAACAGTGACCACTGTGAGCACCTCCATCTGGTATATATCTGGGTCCCCCAGAGCAGCCACAAGGCACTGAGTGCTGGAGCTCAGAAGAAGTGAGTCTGAGAAAGTTCACGCACAGTCCCTTTAAAAGGAACAGCTGGGTCATCAGCAGTCTCTGTGTCACTGCCCAATCCCCACTGGTTTTTATAGCCCATACTCACAACAACTTCTCTTCCCAGTTCTGGGAGCCTGGGCTGGGGGTCTGGTGTGAGGCTTGGACCCCTTTTGCCTCACAGTGGGCCTCTGCAGAGACAATCTCCCTCCCAATTAAAATAGCGGTACATGTGGGTGCTGGTCCAGCCCATTCCACACCTCCCCCCATCCTACCAGTCATAATGTACTCTCTTATTTATTTCTCTAATTATAGTACTTCCATTTATCCAGCTGTCAGGTGGTTCTGGATTATGGTTATTCTGT
This sequence comes from Myotis myotis, assembly GCF_014108235.1. Classification (NCBI taxonomy): domain Eukaryota; kingdom Metazoa; phylum Chordata; class Mammalia; order Chiroptera; family Vespertilionidae; genus Myotis; species Myotis myotis. Next base: position 55,977,336 of record NW_023416346.1, on the reverse strand, counting down.
ATTTTAATTGTAATTTTGATGTGGTTGTGGGAGGCAGCAAGTACCAGCATTTATCTACACTGCCATCTTGGTTCTCCCCTGATAATACTTTTAAAATCTACATTTTCTTAAATTCACAAGCTTATAAAACCACTCAACATAGTCTATCTGTTTGATCATGTTGGAAAGTGTAGCTGATGAAATGGCCTATTTACAGTGATCAATGGTGCTCTACATACTCTGGAAAATGGGTATTGTATGGATAGAGTCATAACTCAAGTAAGAATACTGTCTAATAAATGTTTATACACCATAAAGTCTACAAACATTGAATATAATAAATGATATAATTTTTCTATCCTGTAATTTATTTCAAAATTTTTACCTTCTTTTCTTTTCTCTCCTAGCTTTACTCACAGACAAGCCTCCGAAGCCATTATTCCCTATGGAGAATCAGCCAAGTGTTATAGATGTACAGCTGGGTAAGTCCCATTCTGGAAATAATAGATCCTAAACTTGGTCTCTGTTCACAGATGTGGAAAATTGCATGAACCAAGAAAGGCTTATTGCCACTGTTATTACTTGCAAATCAATTTATGTCTACTCATTTATAACCCTGGAGTTCAGTGCAATAGCACTTTAAGGAAATGTGTTTGTATTGCATCAAGAAATGGTAATACTAATTGGTTACACTGGGTATTAAGTGTGCTGTAGAGCAGAGCTTTTTAACTCTATGATTGATAGATTCATGGGTGTTGTACATTAGTGATTGGTACAGAAAACTTTTAATGGTTATAAGCATTTTTTTTTCAAATTAAAAATCATTAACCTTTGTGGAATAATCACTTTCAAAAAATAAGCCTCAAATAGCCTTGAAAATATTGTGATAATATTATTGCCAATGGCAGACTATATGGTTATTTAAAACTTGTTTTAGGGAAAAATCTTGAATATTTATGAATCATATGGTGTTGGGAAAAGGAAAAAGTTAATTGATAGGTGTTGCTGTCTTTTTATGGTCTCAAATAAGGATGCAAGGTATTGGGCCCTTTATTGTGTGTACCCTACAACTAATCCTTGTATTTAAAGAACTTTAAGCTTAAAACTCAGAGTTCTGCCAGTATCTCTTTTAAACCTTCACTTTAACCTTTGTAAGCCTTCATCAATTGAGTTCCAATCTATTCTTCAATTCTAACAATGTCTTCCATTATGAACAAGAGAACTGAATAAATATGCTGGAAATGCATTAGAGTTACTTTGTGCGTATAATTTATGGAAATATCTGACTATAGTGGGACCTACCAATTTATAGCCAGGTACGATGAATAGACCCCAGTATTTCATTCATTTTTTACTCAACTTTAAAATAATTTAATTTATTGGGGTGATAATAGTTAATAAAATTATGTAGGCTTCAAGTGTACTATCTCTTACCCTTTGGGACAGCATGGATGGACCTGGAAAATATATTACGTGAAACAAGCAAAACTGAGACAGAAAAATATCACACGATCTCACTTATTTTGGGAATCTAATGAACAAAATGAATTGACCAACAAAATAAGACCTGAAGCACAGAAGCATGGAACAGTCTGACAAACCTTGCTGTGGGGGTGGGGACATGAGAAGAGATAAAACAAAGAACTTATATATCTACTAGAGGCCCAGTGCACAAAAATTTGTGCACTCAGGGGGAAGGGGGGTCGCTCAGACCGGCCTGTGCCCTCTCGCAGTCTGGGACCCCTCGGGAGATAACGACCTGCTGGCTTAGGTCTGCTACTGGTGACATAGGGCAGGCCCAATCCCTAGGTGCAGCCCCTGGTCGGGCTCAGAACAGGACCAATTGGGGAGTTGGGGCGCAGCTCCCTGTCATGCACAGAGCAGGGCAGATTGGGAGGTTGCGGTGCCACCCTCAGTCATACTCAGGGTAGGGCCGATTGGGGGGTTGGGGCACCGCCCCCTGTCACACTCAAGGCAGGGTCGGTGGGGAAGTTGCGGCGCCACCCCCTATCACCCACAGAGCAGGGCCAATCAGGGGGTTGGGGCGCTGCCCCCTGTCATGCACAGAGCAGGGCCGATCAGGGGGTTGAGGAACTCCCCCCTGTCACTCACAGAGTAGGGCCGATAGGGGAGTTGGGGCACCGCCCCCTGTCACACACAGAGCAGGGTGGACCAGAGGGTTGGGGCGCCTCACCCTGTCACACTCAGGGCAGGGCCAATGGGGAGGTTATGGCTCTACCCCATCACACACAGAGCAGGGCTCGTGGGGGGGGGGTGCCCTCTATCACCCACAGAGCAGGGCCGATCAGGGAGTTGAGGCGCCACACCCTGTCACACACAGAGCCACAGGGCGATCAGGGGGTTGGGGAGCTCCCCCCTATCAGGCACAGAGCAGGGCTTATCAGGGGGTTGGGGCGCCTTCCCCTGTCACGAACAGAGCAGGGCAGATAGGGAGGTTGTGGCCCCGCCCCCTGTCACACACAGAGCCACAGGGCGATCAGGGGGTTTGGGCACTGCCCCCTGTCACGCTGATCCTGGTGCCGGGAGGCCTCGTGGCTCTGCTGATCCCGGTGCTGGGAGGCATATTACCCTTACTATATAGGATAGAGGCCTGGTGCATGGTGGGGGCCGGCTGGTTTGCCCTGAAGGGTGTCCTGGATCAGGGTGGGGGTCCCCACTGGGGTGCCTGGACAGTCTGGGTGAGGGGCTGAGGGCTGTTTTCAGGCTGGCGGGTGACTGAAGCTCCCAACCACTCCTTTTTTTCTTTTTTTTTAATTCTGGGCCAGCTTTAGCTCTGGCTCCAGCTCTGAGGCCTCTGCTGCTGAAAGCAAGTATCTGGTTTGTTTGTGTTCTATAATCGAAACAGTGCATCAACTCCAGCTCTGAGATCCTGGCTGGCTGAAAGGAGGTTTCTGGGGTTTTGTTTAGCTTCTTTATTTGTAACAATGTTTCAAACTGCAAGCTCAGAGGCCAGCAGCGGCAGGTGGGGAACTTTGGAGACCTCCATCACTGAAGCAAGCAAGCCTCATGTTAACTTCAAGCTGCCTGGCTGCCGGCCGCCATCTTGGCTGGCAGTTAATTTGCATATCACCCTGATTAGCCAATGGGAAGTGTAGTGGACATACGGCTAATTAGCATGTTTCTCTTTTATTAGATAGGATATGCATAGCTCATGGATATGAGCAATAGGGTGGTGAAGACCTCGGAGGTGGATAGGGGTTTGGAGGAGAGTGGTACAAGCTGGGGGGGAGGATTTATGGTTGACATCTGTAATACTATCAAAATAAAGATATACATTAAAATAAAGAAAACAGGTTATGAAATAATTGTTCATGTTTTTATTTGAGAGTTACATTCAGTTCTCTGTTCTGCATATTTCTAAAGTCAATACAGTAAGTGAAAATTTTCAGTGGAAATAAGTATCTCTTAGTGTATTAAGTTGGCATTTGTGCAGATATTTTGTTGTCTCTAGAGGAAAATAAACATTTTTACTCTCCATGCTATAGTGTATTCCATTAGGAATCTACAAGGTTCTAGAAATTTACATACTTTTTGCTGAAAAGTGATGACAGTTTGGTTATTGTTATATTGTGTTCACAGTATAATGCTGAAAGAAGATTAATCTTAACCAAATAACTGTATATTTTGAGATGATAAACAAATTCTTAACAAAATAATCTGAAAACTATTATTCTCACAGTGCAAGCAAATTCAGCTGCAACTGCCCATAGTAATGTATAAAATATAAAAACAAACGCAATGTTCAGAACACACAAAAATCTAATTTAGTCCTGTTATGTTTGATTTATTTATTTTAACTTTCTGAAAGTATATTTAGCTTTTATTTTAATAAATAAATATTTACTCCACCAGGACTAATTATTTTTTGGCAGTTGGAAGGAATTTTTGTTTTGTTAAAAAATGTTTTATTTTCAGAGATGAAACCTTTGGAATTTAAAATAAACATCATATTCTTTAGAAAAATTATTTTACAATACAGGTAGTTTTAAAAATATTTCTCTGTGAAATGATTTTCATTAAAATATTTTAATAATTCTAAAAATGCTTTCTGGAAACATGGGGAAGAATGAAGGAGGAGGTGAATTATTTCAGGGTCTCTGATTATAGCTTTTTATCCAGTCCAGTAAGGTAAGTAAAGGGTCATAAGATAAATGTTTTAGGAAACTAAGTTAATGAAAATAACATTCAACCTGAAATCACACCATCCTGGAAAAAGAAAGATTCACATAACAACTTTGAAAAAAAACCCACACAAAATATTATACTCATTAGAAGCTACTCTTAGTAGTAGAAACAGTATATGCAACATAAAAAAAAATTCTTACCATTTATTCAACACCTGTCATTTGCCAGGGTCTGTGCTAGGTACTTTAGAGTCATGATTTCTAATTCTAAAAGCCATTCTTAGGTATATGGTTAAAGCTGCTTTTTTTGATACAGAAGAAAAATAACTCATTAAAGTTTAATGACTCATTTAAAGCATCACAGAGCTCGTAGATATTAGAACTAGGGTTAGAATCCGAGTTTTCTTCCACACAATACAGCACCTACCATAAAGAAAAGTATCAGTCACCTAGTGCCTGTGTCCATTGGTTATGCTTATATGCATGCATACAAGTCCTTTGGTTGATCTCTTACCCCTCCACCCCCACCCAGCCGTCCCTGTCTTCCCTCTGAGGTTTGAGTCTTTTTGATGCTTCTCTATCTCTGGATCTATTTTTGTTCATCAGTTTATGATGTTCATTATATTCCACAAATTAATGAGATCATGTGCTATTTATCTTTCTCTGATTGGCTTATTTTGCTCAGCATGATGCTCTCCAGGTCCATCCATGCTGTTGAAAATGGTAAGAGTTCCTTCTTTTTTACAGCAGGATAGTATTCCATTGTGTAGACGTACCACAGTTTTCTAATCCTCTCATCTGCTGATGGCCACTTAGGCTATTTCCAAATCTTAGCTATGGTAAATTATGCGGCTATGAACACAGGGGTGCATATATCCTTTCTGATTGGTGTTTCTGATTTCTTGGGATATATTCCTAGAAGGGGGATTATTGGGTGAAATGGGAGTTCCATTTTTAATTTTTTTAGGAAACTCCATACTGTTTTCCACAGTGGCTGCACCGGTCTGCCAGTAGTGCATGAGGATTCCTTTTTATCCATATCCTTTCCAGCACTTGTCATTTGTTGATTTGTTGATGATAGCCATTCTGACAGGTGTAAAGTGGTATCTCATTGTTGTTTTGATTTGCATCTCTCAGATGATTAGTGATTTTGAGCATGTTTTCATGTGTCTCTTGGCTTTCTGAAAGTCCTCTTTTGGAAAGTGTCTATTTAGGTCCTTTGCCCATTTTTTGATTGGGTTGTTTATCTTCATTTTGTTAAGTTGTATGAGTTCCCTGTAAATGTTGAAGATTAAATACTTATCAGAGATAACATTGGCAAATATGTTCTCCCATGCAGTGGGCTTTCTTGTTATTTTGTTCATGGTTTCTTTTGCTGTGCAGAAGCTTTTTTATTTTGATGTAGTCCCATTGGTTTATTTCCTCCTTAGTCTCTCTTGCCCTAGGATCTGTGTTTGTAAAGATATTGCTATGACATATGTCTGCAATTTTGCTGCCTATGGAGTCTTGTAGGGTTTTTATGGTTTCCTGTCTTACATTCAAGTCCTATAGACATTTTGAGTTGTTTTTGTGTATGGTGTAAGTTAGTGATCTAGTTTCATTTTATTTTATTTTTTTTCATTGAGACATGCATGCATGCACTCATTTTTCATTTTTCAGCTGGTGAGGGGATGCCAAGTGCTAAAGACACAGACTCTCTCATTGAAGGGCCCACATTAGCCCTCACATCAGGAATAAGGAGAGAGAGATTCTGGAGCAGATAGGCCCTCTGGTTTTTTTAAATATATTTTTTTTATATTTTTTAATATATTTTTAATAATATTTTTATTAAAAATATATTTTTAAGGTATTACATATGTGTCCTTATCCCCACGTTACCCCCTAGCCACCCCCCTCCCCGCTCATGCCCTCACCCCCCCGTTGTCCGTGTCCATTGGTTAGGCCTATGTGCTTGCATATAAGTCCTTTGGTTGATCTTTGCCCCTTACCCCCACCCTCCCCTACCTTCCCTCCAAGGCCCGACAGTCCAATCAATGCCTCTCCGTCTCTGGATCAGTCCTTGTTCATCAGTTTATGTTGTTCATTATATTCCACAAATGAGTGCGATCATGTGGTATTTATCTGCTCTCCAGTTCCATCCATGCTGTGGCAAATGGTAAGAGTTCCTTTTTCTTCTTCCTCTTCTTAAAGAATACCTTTCAGCATTTCATATAATGCTGGTTTGGTGGTGATGAACTCCTTTAGCTTTTTCTTATCTGTGAAGCTCTTTATCTGACCTTCTATTCTGAATGATAGCTTTGCTGGATAAAGTAATCTTGGTTGTAGTTTCTTGCTATTCATCACTTTGAATATTTCTTGCCACTCTCTTCTGGCCTGCATGGTTTCTGTTGAGAAATCAGCTGACAGTTGTATGAGTACTCCCTTGTAAGTAACTGACTGTCTTTCTCTTGCTACTATTAAGATTCTCTCTTTGTCTTTTGCTCTTGGCATTTTAATTATGATGTGTCTTGGTGTGGTCCTCTTTGGGTTCCTTTTGTTTGGGGTTCTCTGCGCTTCCTGGACTTGTAAGTCTATATCTTTCACCGGGTAGGGGAAGTTTTCTTTCATTTCTTCAAATAGGTTTTCAATATCTTGCCCTCTCTCTTCTTCTGGTACCCCTATAATTCTGATGTTGGTACGCTTGAAGTTGTCCCAGAGGCTCCTTACACTATCTTCATGTTTTTGGAATCTTTTTTCTTTTTTCTTTTTCAGTTGGGTATTTTTTGTTTCTTTGTATTTCAAATCTTTGACTTGATTCTTGGGATCCTCTTGTCTGCTGTTGGATCTCTGTATATTATTCTGTATTTCAGTCAGTGTATGCTTAATTTCTGGTTGGTCTTTTTTCATATCCTCCAAGGTCTCACTAAATTTATCGTCGGTTTCCATAAAATTCTTGAAAAACTTTATAAACGTGGCCTTGAACTCTATATCCAGTCGTTTGCTTTCCTCCATTTATGTCATTTGTGACCTGTTTCTTTGTCTCTGCATTTTTTATGCTTGAGTGTTGGTAGAGTGGTTTTGTGTGCTAGGTGTCCTGTAGGGCCCAGTGGCTCAGCCTCCCCAGTTACCTGAGGTGGACACTGTTGGTGCACCCCCTTGTGGGCTTTGTACACAGTCTTGTTGTAGTTATGCCTTGATTGTTGTAGGATCACTGGGAGGAATTGACCTCCAGGCCAATTGGCAGTGAGAATCAGCTGTGTCTGCAGTGGGAGAACTTGTGTGCTGAAGGCACCCTTCTGGGGCAAGACTTACTTCAGTGGGGCTTTGGTACTCACTGAGTCTGCCCCCTGAGTGTGTCCCTTATGGATCTGGGGAGTTGTAATCCAGATGGTCCCCCTATGACAACTGGGTACACTGGCTCTTGGATCTAAGGAGGTGCTCTTTACTTCCGCAGCTCCTCTGGCTCTCAGTGTGCTTTTCTTTCCTTCTAGTTGTAGAATTTCCACTCAGCCAGCCTTCCTGTATTTCTGGATGATGTCCGTTTTGTCTTTTCGTTGTATTTTTGATGTTGTTGTGGGAGGCAGCAATTTCCCGGTATTTACCTATGCTGCCATCTTAGTTTCCCTAGTTTCATTTTATTGCATGTATCTGACCAAATTTCCCAGCGCCACTTATTGATGAGACTGTTTTGACTCCATTGTATGTTCTTGCCTCCTTTGTCAAATATTAATTGAGTATAATGGCTTGGGTCAATTGCTGGATCCTTTATTCTGTTCTATTGGTCTATATGTCTCTTCTTGTGCCAATACCAGGCAGTTTTGAGAACCGTGGCTTGGTAATATAGTTTGATGTCTGGTATTATGTTCCCTCTAAGTTTGTTCTTCTTTCTCAGGACAGCTGTGGCTATTCGGGGTCTTTTTTTATTCCTGATGAATTTTTGGAGAGTTTTTTCTAGATCTTTGAAATATGCCGTTGGTATTTTAATAGGTATTACATTGAATCTATAGATTTCTTTAGGTAGTATGGACATTTTGATGATGTTGATTCTACCAATTCATGAGCATGGGATGTTCTTACATTTGTTTACGTCTTCTTTTATCTCTTTTTTCAATGCCCTGTAGTTTTCTGAGTACAGGTCTTTTACGTCCTTGGTTAAGTTTATTCCTAGGTATCTAATTTTTATTTTTTTTTTGATGCAATGGTAAATGGGATTTTTTTTTCATTTTTATTTCTGTGATTTCATTATTGGTGTATATAAAAGGTATAGATTTCTGGGCATTAATTTTGTATCCTGATACATTGCCAAATTCATTTATTAGGTCTAGTAGTATTTTGATGGAGTCTTTGGGGTTTTCTATGTATAGTATCATGTCATCTGCAAATAAGGATAGTTTTATTTCTTCTTTTTCAATTTGGATGCCTTTTATTTATTCTTCCTGTCTGATAGCTATGGCTAGTACTTCTAGTACTATGTCAAACAGGAGTGGTGAAAGTGGGCATCCCTGTCTTGTTCCTATTCTTACAGGAAATCGTTTGAGATTTTGCCCATTGAGTATGATGTTGGCTGTAGGTTTCTCATATAGGGCTTTTATTATGTTGAGGTATGATCCCTGTATTCCCACTTTGCTGAGAGATTTTATAAAGAAAGGGTGTTGGATTTTGTCAAATGCTTTTTCTGTATCAATTGATATGATTATGTGATTTTGTCTCTCAGTAATTTTATATGATGTTTCACATTTATTGATTTGTGGATATTGTACCATCCTTGCATTCCTGGAATAAATCCCACTTGGTCATGGTGTATGATCTTTCTAATGTATTGCTGAATCCAATTTGCTAAAATTTTGTTGAGGATTTTAGCATCTATGTTAATCATGAATATTGGCCTGTAGTTGTCTTTTTTTGTGGTGTCTTTATCTGTTTTTGGAATTAGGGTAATGCTGGCTTTATAGAAAGAGCTTGTAAGTGTTCCTTCCTCTTGAATTTTTTGGAATAGTCTGAGTAGGATAGGTTTTAGTTCTTCTTTGAATGCTTGGTAGAACTCTCCTGTAAAGCCATCTGGACCAGGGCTTTTGTTTGCTGGAAGAGTTTTGATTGGTTTCAATAGTTATCGGTAGTTGTTGGCCTATTCTGGTTTTTATATTCTTCTTGTTGAGTTTTGGGAGCTTGTATTTTTCTAAAAATATGTCCATTTCATCTAGGTTGTCCTTTTTGTTGGAATAGAGTTGTTCATAGTATTTTTTTTATAATTGTGTTTATTTCTGTGGGATTGCTTGTTATTTCACCTCTTTCTTTTCTGATTTTGTTTATTTGGGTGCTCTCTGCTTCATGGTGAGTCTGGCTAGAGGTTCATCAACCTCATTTATCCTTTCAAAGAACCAGCTGTTAGTTTTTTTAATCTTTTATAGTGTCTATTTTTGGTGTCTATTTCATTTGTCTCTGCTCTGATCTTTATTATTTCCTTTCTTCTTGCTTACGCTCGGCTTTTTTTGTTGTTGTTGTTGCTCTCTTTTTCTTTGAGTTGTAGGGTTAGGTAGTTTTTTACCATTGTTTCTTGTTTTTTTGTGGTAGTCTTGTAGAGCTATGAATTTCCCTCTCAAGACTGCTTTCACTGTGTCCCATAGATTTTGGATTGTTGTATTTTCATTGCCATTTGTTGCTATGATGTTTTTTATTTCTTCTTTAATCTGGTAACCCAGTCATAGTTTAATAGCATGCTATTTAGTCTCCATGTGTTTTTCTAGTTTTATGCCATTGTGATCTGAGAAGATGCTTGATATGATTTCTATCCTTTTGAATTTGAATAGACTTTGCCTGTGCCCTAATATGTGGTCTATCTTTGAAAAGGTCCCATGTGCACTTGAGTAGAATGTATATTCTGTGGCTTTGGGGTGAAATGTTCTGAAGATGTCAATTAATTCCATCTGATATAGTGATATAGTGAGTCATTTAGGATTGAAGTTTCTTTGCTGAGTTTTTTTTAGAGGATTTGTCCAATGGTGATAGTGGGGTATTAATATACCCTACTATGACTGTATTTCTGTCAATCTCTCCCTTGATATCCTCCAGAATATTTTTAATGTATTTGGGTGCTCCTGTATTGGGTGCATATATGTTTACCAGAGTCATTTCTTCTTGTTGGATTGGTACCTTTATTATTATGAAGTGGTCTTCCTTATCTCTTGTTATGTCCTTCACTTTGAGATATAATTTATCAGAAATGCATATTGGTACCCCAGCTTTTTTTAATTTCCATTTGCCTGAAAAACTATTCTCCATCCCTTCACCATCAATCTCTTTGAGTCCTTTTTTCTGAGGGGGGGGGTTTCCTGTAGACAGCAGATATGTGGGTCATATTTTCTTATCTACCTAGCTACCCTATGTCTTTTGATTGGGGCATTTAATCCATTTACATTAAAAGTTATTATTGATAGGTACTTGTTTGTCATCATTTGTATTCTTTACACCTGTGTTCCTACTTCGCTCCCTATTTCTTCTTTTTATAGTAGGCCCTTTAGCATTTCTTGCATTGCTGGTTTGGTGGTAATAAACTCCTGTACTCCTTTTTTGTCTGTGAAGCTCCTGATTTCACCCTCAATTTTGATTGATAGCCTTGCTGGGTACAGTATTCTTGGATTCATACCCTCCCTTTGCATGATTTTGTATAGTTCATTCCATTCACTTCTGGCCTGATGTGTTTCTGTTGAGAAATCAGTCACTAGTCTGATGGGGGATACTTTATAGGTAACTTTCTGTCTTTCTCTGGCCAATTTTAAGATTCTTACTTTGTCATTGGTGTTTGCCAATTTAATTATAATGTGCCTTGGCATTGGTCTTTTGGGGTTCATTTTGTTTGAGACTCTGTGAGCTTCTTAGTTTGTGTGAATTTTTTCTTCCCTATATCAGGGAAGTTTTCTGTCAGTATTCTGTCTATTCCTTGCTCAGTTTCCTCTCCTTCTGGCACCCTTATTATGTGGATGTTGTTTCATTTTGTGTTGTCCCAAAGTTCCCTTAGGCTCTCCTCCTATTTTTTAAGGTTGTTTTTTTTTTAAAATATATATTTTATTGATGTTTTTACAGAGAGGAAGGGAGAGGGATAGAAATTTAGAAACATCGATGAGAGAGAAACACCGATCAGCTGCCTCCTGCACACCCCCTACTGGGGATGTGCCCACAATCAAGGTACATGCCCTTGACTGGAATCGAACCTGGGACCCTTCAGTCCGCAGGCCAACACTCTATCCACTGAGCCAAACTGGTTAGGGCTAAGGTTGTTTTTTTTTTTTCTAGATGCTGCTCTGCTTGGGTATTTTTTCCTATCTTGTCTTCTAGCTCACTGATGTGGTCCTCTGCTTCTTCTAGTCTCCTGTTGATGCTTTCTATTGAGTTCCTTATAACAGAAATGTCATTTTTCATTTCTTCTTCGTTCTTCTTCATTTCCTTTTGGTTTTTACACATATTGTTGGATTTGTCTTCCATTCTTTTCAGCGACCTTATGACCATTTCTCTGAATTCTTTCTCTGACATATTGCTTGCATCCATTTCATTTACTTCATTTTCTAGTGATGCCTCCTTTTCTTTCATATGCAGGCTGTTTCTTTATCTCCCCATGATCTCTCTTCTCCAGGTGTCTGGTTTTGTAGCTCTCTCTTGCCTTCGTTGATTGAAAGGCACAAAATACAACACAACAAGGCACAATGCACAAGGCACCGAACACAAATGTATTCAAGATACTAATAACCCCAAATAAAGGTGTCCACCAGAGAAAAGAGAATTAGGGGATAAGAAAAAAAAGGAGTGCAAAAAATGATACTGATAAATGGAATAAAAGTAATTGAGAAAAGAAAGTGAGTAAAAAGAAGTGGGGAAAACTATTTATATGGGGAGGATACTCCAATAGAACAACCACTAATTGCTCAGTTTCCTCTCCTTCTGGATTCATTATTATGTGGATGTTGTTTCGTTTTGTGTTGTCCCAAAGTTCCCTTAGGTTCTCCTCCTATTTTTTAAGGTTTTTTTTCTAGATTCTGCTGAAAAATGCAAACAAATACCCAGAGATGAATGCAAACTACAAACAACAACTAATAGCAAGCAAGAAGAGGAAAATCAGAATCAAAAAATAAACAGAAACAAAAACAATAAAAAAGAGAAACAATCTCACCAACAAGCACAAAAACAAACAAACAAAAAAACAATCTAATCAACAATCAAGCAAGCAACAATAGGACAGAGTGAAAGCAAGCATACCCAAACAAAATAAAACACAAAAACCCATAACAAAAAAACAAAACAAAACAAGAACACAATAATAGCAACAACAACAAAAAAAAATCGGAGAGAAAAAAGAAAAAGAAATTGGATAGTGAAAAACGAAAAGAGAGTGTTGTGTATGGACTTAGAACAGAGGATGGAAAATTAGATATATAAGTAGGATGATTTTTTTTAACAGGAAGTAAAAAAGAAGGAATAGGTAAAATATAAAGCAGGAATTGGGTAAGAGAAACAGAACTACAAAATGGGAAAAGTGAGGAATAGAGTGTTGGCATAAAGGTAAAGTTGAGATAGAGTAAAATGATACTAAAGGAAAAATATAAATAGAATGTAGAACACTAATTCCAAAATAAAATAAAGAGAAAATAAAATGATACTTAAAAAAAGGTATAATAGTGATTAAAAATAAAAAAGGTAATAATTAAAAAGGTAAAATCAAGTGAGAAAAAAATAAAAAAAATAATTTCTTAAGTAAAAGATGAAAAAATAAAAATGTGCAGTAGTAAAAGTCATTCATTTCCTCTTTTGTCACACCTGTTTCCTGTAGGTAGTCAGGACAGTATTGAGGTTCCCTACATTCCACTGCTCCTCTGTATTGTAAACCACAGTCCTGATTTTCAAGCAGGCAGTATTTCTTTGTTTCTTAGATTCCTTTATTTGTGTTTACACAAGGGTCAATTTGTGATTCAACCCCTGGGTAGCAGTGTTTCTGGATTGACCTCCTGGGCTATAAGTCCTCTCTAGCCAGTATTTAGCTTTTGTTTTCCCTGTCGAACTTAATACTGGTTTGGGAGAATGGACTGCCCCAGAGCTGGTGTTTCGATAGTCACTCCCCGCTCGGATTCCCAGGTTCCACAGAAACAACTCTCTCCTGCAGTCTCCCAGAGTGTCCCCAATTGGGTGATGCTATGTGCTGGGCTTAGTAATCAAAATCATGGATTTAAAAAGAAAAAAAAAGAGCCAGAGTAAGTGTGCAAACTCATGACTTTTATCCTCTGAGACTGCGCACGTGCCTTTTTCCCCTGGCACTAAGCAGCCAGTTTATTGGTAAAATTTCAGGGTGATTTTTTTGTGCCCAGTACCACTATGCATTGATTTTTAGTTCCCCTCTGCCAGCAGCCCTGCGGATCCCCTTCCACATTTGCGGATCATGCTAGTCCCAATGGCAGTGGGTTTTGTGGGGCGCAGACTTCCCCGAACCTCTAGATCCCATTCACACGTTTCTCTCTCCTGCCTGGATCTCAGACCCCACCTTTTCCCAGGCGACATCTGACCTTTCCTTGAGAAGGTGCAGAAGTCATCAGAGTCTGAGTATTCGTGCTGCTAGAGATCCAGTGTTCCTGGGTTCACAGCTGTTCCCTGGGTGTTGTTGTAGATTCCTGGGATGTATAGGGTTCTGATAACAGCCACTCTCCATCTTCAAGATGGTGTGGTTTCTGTGGCAGAGCTGGTCGCTCAGGGAGAGATTTCAGCAGCAGTGGACGCTGCCCTGGTCAGGGGAGCCCAGTCCGGAAGTTCACAACAGTCCCTTGGAGGATAGCTGTACCTCACCCACAAATATACACTCCCCATACACTCCACACATTCTCCTTTCATTCTCTCCTCACACTATCTTGTAGTCTGCCTTCCTGTCAGCAGCCTACTTCCAGACAATCTCATTTTTTTTTAATGTGAGGAAATTCAAGCCCAGAGAATGAAAGTAAAATTTCAAGATTCTACAGATAAGCTGTACATGAAATCTGAGACACAGTTTTCCCATGTCAGCCAGGATGTTTTACACTACATTCCTGCTCTCTCTCTATCTAACAAAATTAAACCTATTCTTGAATTTTTCTTCTTTTAATATTTTTTCAAGCTAACATTTAAAGTAAATGTAACTTGTTTTCTATGGACCCTCATAGGTTTCTAGTGCCTGTGGAAAAATAGGTAAATGGAGAATAATCTTTGGAAACCAAGAAAGAAATTGGGTTTTGGTTATGTTTTTCCTTTTTCCTGTATCTCAAATGGATACATGTTGTGCAATTTATGTTTCTCTTACTTTCTTTGTCAAGAGAATTAGTTATTTGAATTTGAATGATTCATACATTATATAAATTACAAACAGTAATCTGACCTTTTCAACAATGTATAATTTTCAGGGTATGCTATTGTATATCACCTCTTGTTTGCAGCATCAGTGAACTGTGGGAAAGAGGTGGAATGGCCTTCAAATCTAAATATACAATACTAAGAAGGTCAAAATAATGTTTCACGAGATTATTTTTCAAACATGGATTAATCAAGAAAAGTCTGTCGTATTACTCTCTTGCTTCCCTCTCTCCCCTACCATACACACACAATAGGAACATCTAATTAAAAAAAAAACTGTGTGTATGATGATGATGTGGATGGCAAAATTGAACAATGTAATAACTAAAGTTGCAATAATTTTTTAGTTCATTTTGGAAAGAGGTTTTACTATGTAAAATCTCTAGATTAATTTCAAAAATGAGTTTATAGTACTGCAGTCAACTCTAATCTTGAAATTTTGTTAGATATCTTCAATTATCTCAGTTTTCTAGTTTTAGTTTTAATTAAAACATTAATTTTAACCTCTACCGGCTTTGCTCAGTAGTTAGAGCATTGGCCCTCAGACCAAAGGGTCTCAGGTTTGATTTCAAGTCAAGGGCATGTATCTTGGTTGCAGGTTCATTCCTGGCCCCTGTTGGGGCATGTGCAAGAGGCAACCAATCGATGTGTCTCTCTCAAGTCAACGATTCTCTCACTCTCTCTCCTTTCTCTCCCTCACTTCCCCTCTCTTAAAAAAAAACAACAATGGAAAAAAATCCTCAGGTGAGGATTAAAAATTTATTTTAATTTATTTTAATGTCAATATTGAAAAACTATTTGGCACATACTTAAGAGAAGCACAAGATATCAAATTAAAATGGTAGTATAAAAGTTAAGAATCATTTCAGTGGCATTTCCTTATTAGTTGTAAAATAATTTCTACAAAATCAATTTAGAGATGAATCCCCATGTGAAAACCCATTTAGGGGAAGTAGCTTTAGTGAAGGAGTAGGTTTATAGTGTGATTTCAATATCACTGGGGTCCACCCACTGACATAGGGTTCTGCAAAGTGGGTTTTGAAAACTCTGTTCTATTGCAATGTACCACTGCCTGATAAGGCCATTGATACTCTACAAAACTAACTTTTATTATTTTCCCCAAGAAATAATGATACCCATAAGCTCCCTGAGTGCAGGAAAGGGGTATTTTTTTACTTATTTCAGACTCTATATAGTAAACTTGACAGTACTAAGCCCATAGTCAGATTCCATTCTACACTTGGGACTACCTTCAACATCAGGGGCCCTTTTATAGATCATATTGCTCAAATTAGTAAAAGATTTCTAAAATAGTACCCAAAGCTAATGAAAGTGTAAACCACATATGTAAGACTACATTATTTATATCACTTAGCTTTAATCATCAAGCCCTTTCTCTTTCACCAAAAATTAATGAAAATTTGTGTTTCAATTTCACATTGTCTCTATACTGCTACTTGTGTATCATAAGGTTTACTTCAACTAGCTGTTGTTTGCCAGCTCTGAAAAAAATTCTCAGTAGATGCTCTTAGGCTTCAGAAATTGGAAATAATAGTTGTGGAGTCAACCATAGAAGATCCCTAAGGATCTAGAAAAAAAAAGAAATTTATTTCTTTACTGATGACTTATAAAAGGGCGAAAATGTGAACTTTCCCATTTTGTTCTGTGTCCAATACTGCTAGATTTATTCATTGACCAAGCACCAGTGTTTACAGAGTCATTCTCAAAACATGGAGGGGAAGTATTGACTAATAACTACAAACTAAATGACAGTAGATCCACAAAGCTTTAATTAGAAAATTATTTTCTATAAGGCATTAGGTGAAAAGGGATATGGTCCTAGTTGTATCACAAAGAAGCTTGGCTATATAAGGCTAGAGATTTTGTTTCAGTAACATATTTTTCTTTGTAATCTGCAACATAGGGATTCATCATGCAACTATCACATATTTATTGACTACTTGATATGTGTCAGGCCCAGTTGTAGGCATTGGAGATATAGCAGTAAATAAGACTGTAAAAGTCCCAGCCCTCATGGAGCTTTAATTTTATTTTACTTTATTTTTATTGTTGACACTATTACAGATGTCCCCATTATTCCCCCTTTTGCTCACCTCTACCCAGCCACCAAATCCCTTCCTTCTGGCCATCGCCACACTATTATCTATGTCTATAGTTTATGCATATATGTTCTTTGGCTAATCCTTTCACCTTTCATCCAGTCCCGCTCCTCCCTCCCTTCTGACAGCTGTCAGTCTGTTCCATGCCTCTGTTTCTACTGTGTTCATCAGTTATTTTTTTTCATTATATTCCCCATATAAGTGAGATCACATAATATTTGTCTTTCTTGGACTGCCTTATTTAACACTTAGTGTAATAATCTCCAGGTTCATACATGCTGTCACAAAAGGAAAGATTTTCCTTTTTTATAGCCATGTAGTATTCCATTGTGTAAATGTATCTACTGATGGGAACTTGGGCTATTTCCAGATCTTGGCTTCAATGAGCATAGGAGTGCATATATTTATTTGAATTAGTGTTTTGAGTTTCTTCAGATATATTCCCAGAAGTGAAATCACTGGGTCAAAAAGTAGTTCCATTTTTAATTTTTTGAGAAATCTCCATACTGATTCCATAGTGGCTGCACCAGTTTGCATTCCCACCAACAGTACACTAGAGTTCCCTTTTCTCCACATCCTTGCCAGCACTTGTTACATTGATTACATTTTAGTTGGGACAAAGAGACAATTGTTAAGAGACGCAAACAAGTATATAAGACGTTCACAGCTTCTGATAAGTTCTACAAAAGAAAAGAGTCATATATGAACTCACTGGGGGAGACTACTATATAAAAAGCGATCATAAAATGACCTCATGAAGAGTTGACAGGCTGAGAACTGAAGGAAAGGAATGAACCAATCCTGGAAAAAGCTCAAGGAACTTATGACAAAGCGCTTGTCTTTAATTGGCCAATATGAAGATTATAAACTGGGACAATGACTGTGGGAATAGGCTAGAAAGAAGATAAATGGCCTTTATAACAACTGGGCCTCATTACTAGCCTCTGGCTGACAGAAAATAATAATAACTTTCTTATGACTTAATATGTTTAAAGATTTATAAATCATATTTAATTTCATAAGAGATATAAGTAGAAGCAAATGTTTGTGTGCTATGCCTCTGAATTCTATTGGCAGTGAGCAATGATCTAGTAACCAATTAAAAATATTTCAAAGGGTAAGATCAATAAGAATATGAAGTTTATAGCCAGAAAATAGGCCACTTGAACAGTTATCCAGTTGACCTTATGAGTACTAGTCTCTAAAAGCAACTGGAACTAGATGTGAAAACCATAAGGTATTGTTTACCACTAGTCCAGGAAGATACACTTATAATGTTTTATAATCAGTTGTATACAAGCTTAAAAAACAGTTAAGTTGTGGAAGGCTTCTTCATATGCTCTCCCCATCTTGAAGTTTTATAGTGAATATTGGTCTATCAATTACATGCAAATTTATATAATAAAACTATCGAGTTTTGATTAGTTCATCATTTCTTATACATATTTCACCATGGAATAATTGGTGTGGAAACTGTGTATTTGTGTGTATGTCTGTGCATGTGATGCATGCATTTGTGTTTGTGTGTGCATTATACCCACCAACATCTCACTAAGTACAATTTACAAAAAGCTAGATCAGAATTTGAGAACTTGTATAAAAATGAAATGGATTCTGTCTTTGGTAAAACTGAACTTTTATTAAATGTGGTAAATAGAATAATTCATCCTCAAAAGATGGCCATATCCTAATCCCTTAAACCACGAGTTTGTTATTTTACATGACAAGGGGGAATTAAAATTGCTTCTGGAATTATCTCATCTAGGTGGGCCCAATGTAATTGCAAGACCTTTAAAAATGGAAGAAGGAGGCATAATAGGTCAGTGATATGATGTAATATTAAGGTTGACTCGATCCACTCTGTCTGGCTTTTAAGATGGGAGAATGGGTCCACTAGCCAAGGAACATAACAGCCATTAAAAAATGAAAAGGGTGAGGAAACAGATTGTCCCCTTGATAATAAAAGAATACAACCTTGCCAAAACTTTGATTTTAGCCTTAATGAGGCCCATGTCAGACTTGTGGCCTACATAACTGTAAGATAATAGATTTGAAAGGTAGGGAATATAATAAAATATTTACAAATGATTTATCTGAAGATAATGAGTTAATATACAAAATATATGAGTCTCCTACAACTACATAGCAGAAACAAACACAAAAAGCTGACAAAACAAACAAACAAAAAAACACCTGATTTTAAAAATGAGCCAAGGACTTGACTAGACCTTTCTCCAAAGAAGACACACACAAATGACCACTAGGTATATAAAAAGGTGTTCAACTAATCATCAGGAAAATTCAGATCAAAACCATAATGAGGTATCACCACACACCTGTTAGCATGGCTATTAAAATACAAACAAACAAACAAAAACTCTCGAAAGATTAATGCAAGTGTTGGTAGAGAAGTGGGTAAATTGGAACCCTTGTACACTGTCAATGAAAATGTAGTAAGGTGCAACCACTAATGCAAGTGATATGGATGGTCCTCAAAAAAATGAAAAAACAGAATATATATATATAAATATATATATATATTAAAAGCCTAGGTGGTGTCACACCCTCACGTGACACCTTTGCATGATATCATCACAAGATGGTTGCCACAAGATGGCCAACACAAGATGGCTGCGTGAACAATGGAGGTGGGACCCGGTGGCCACTCCGCACAGTGAGGCCTGGGGGTCCCACAGCTCTGCATGGCGCAGAGGAGGCTGGTCCTTGTGGAGGAGGCAGGTTGTGGCAGGGGAGGGCAGTTAGGGGCAATCAGGCTGGCAGGTGTGCGGTTAGGAGCCAACAGTCCTGGATTATGTGAGGAATGTCCGACTGCGGAATTGGGCCTAAACCAGCAGTCAGACATCCCCCAAGGGGTCCCAGATTGGAGAGGGTGCAGGCTGAGTTGAGGGACACCCCCCATGCACGAATTTCGTGCACTGGGCCTCTAGTATATATATCTAAAATAATTAAAATCAGTATCCCAAAGAGGAATCTGCATGCCTATATTCATTGCAGCATTATTCACAATAGCCAAGATATGGGGAAAAACCAAATGTCCCTTGACAGATGAACAGATCAAGAAAATATGGAACATGTATAAAATGGAATATTTTCCAATCTTAAAAAAAAGGCAACCTTGCCATTTGCAACAATGTTGGTGAACCTAGAAGACAATATGCTAAGTGAAATATAACTACAAATAATGCATGATTTTACTTCAATTTTGTATCTAAAACAAAGTCATAGGAGCAGAGAAGAATAGAATAGAATAGAATAGAATAGAATAGAATAGAATAGAATAGAATAGAATAGAATAGAAAATAGAATAGAATAGAATAGAATAGAATAGAATAGAATAGAATAGAATAGAATAGAATAGAATAGAATAGAATAGAATAGAATAGAATAGAATAGAATAGAATAGAATAGAATAGAATAGAATAGAATAGAATCCTAATATATAAAAACCCTGGGTCAGTCACATCCACAACAACCAGAGGCTCAACCTAATGCCCAGGCTGCATGTGCTGCAGGCTCTGGTGGGTGGGGACTTGTGGCAGTGGAGTCAGGGATGGGGGAGGTGGGGCCATCACTCACACACACTCACAACCGCACACTTGCACAGACACACACAGCACCCACCAGCTCACAGCCTTTTCACCCTTTCTTTCCCTCCCTCCCAGCTCACTCTCAGAGCCTCTCTCAGAATGAAGAAACAAAACAGACTGGACCTGAAGAGGCCTGGATGGAAGGGAGGGCAGGCAGAGAGTGGAGCAGCCCCCACTGGCCGTGCCCATTCCCAGACAGGAAAGAGGAAGAGGGAGACAGGGAGGCAGGGAGGCCTGAAGGACTGCTGAGATAAACAAAGAGAGACAGAGACTGGGCGAGATCAGGCCGGCAGGGGAGGGCAGTTGGTGGCAAGATTAGGCCAGTAGGGGAGAGCAGTTAGGGGTGATCAGGCAAGCAGGCAGGCAGAGGGTTTAGGGGCAATCAGGCAGGCAGGCAGAGGCAGATAGGGGTGATCAGGCAGGCAGGCAGGTGAGCGGTTGGGAGCCAGTGGTCCCAGATTGCAAGAGGGATCAGGCCTAAACCAGCAGTCCGGCTTCCCCCAAGGGGTTCCCCATTGGAGATGGTGCAGGCTGGGCTGAGGGAACCACACCTCCCATGCATGAATTTCATGCACTGGGCCACTAGTGGAATGGAATGGATTGGAATGGAATGGAATGGAATGGAATGGAATGGAATGGAATGGAATGGAATGGAATGGAATGGAATGGAATGGAATAGAGGTTGCCAATGGATGGAGTAAAGAGAAAAAGGGGAATTGCTGGTTAATGGGCATAAAGTTTTTGTTATGCAAGATGAATAATTTCTAGAGATCTGCTGTTCAATATAGTACCTGTAGTTAAAAATACAGTATTGTGAAATTTAAAATACATTAAGAGGATAGATCTCATGTTGTGTTCTTACCATAAGAAACAAACAAAACACAAAAAAGCATAGGAAAGTCTTGGCTGTGATGAGTATGTTTAGAACCTTGATTGTGGTGTTAGTTTCATGAGTGTATATAATATGTCAAAGCTCATCAAGATGTATATATCAAATGTGGTCAAATTTTTTGTATAAAATTATATCTCATTAAATCTAAAAGATAATACATTCATGTGATTTTGTGTCACTGAGTTTATGATAACTTCTTATAGGAGCAGCATATAATCAATACACTTCATTTTATAGGTAGACTGCATTGCACTGTAAGAGAAACCAACATCATATAGAGAGCACATTTAGCAGACTACTCTGTTGGTATCACAGAGAATGCAATTCCCTCAGTCATATTAACTAGACATACTCTTGAAGTTGGAAGCTCACAGTTACGTAGAAAGTGGATAAAAATCAAGATCTAATTGAGCTTTATAAGGCATCCAAATCATAGAGATAATTTTACTTATCAGCATTTTCATATTTTTTACTGGTTCTGTTTAAATCTTAGGATTCTAAAAAAGATCACTGGTCATGTTGAGATTAATTGTTTTCCTTTGTGTAAGATTTGTAGCTCCAGGTCCACAAGGACATCATCAGTATGAGAGATGTCTACTTTTACTTATTTTATTTTTGCAGCACGTATTATTGGGTCCTGCTTCTTTTTTAAATATTTTTTTATTGATTTCAGAGAGGAATGGAGAGGGAAAGAGAGATAGAAACATCACTTATGGAGAGAATCATCAATCAGCTGCCTCCTGCACTGGAGATTGAACCTGAAACCCCAGGCATGTGTCCTGATTGGGAATAGAACCCTGACCTCCTGGTTCATGGTTTAACACTCAACTACCAAGCCACAGTGACTGGGTGGGTCCTGCTTCTTCAAAGCTGAAAGGAATTTTTTTTAAAAAAATCTCTTTACAACAGAGTATTTTGTGCTGTCCTCTATATAAAAATGCTCTATGGACCTAACCTCAGTACAGCCTGTACTCTGAGTTGTCCTAGCTGTAAAGAAGAATTTTTTTCTGAACCACTCAGCCATCCACATGTGCCCCTGTTCATGACAAATAGCACTTCGTTGGCCAGCATAAAGATTACAGGCCTAGATAATGATTTCAGGGATGGACTAGAGGGAAGATAATTAGCTTTTCTGAGAATGGCTTCCTTAGTAGTCAGATGAACTAAGAGAAAAAAAATTACTTTAGTTTTGAATATGGTTACTTTATCATCTTCTCTTTAGCACAATATTGAGCAAAAGAATATATTTTATATCTTTGACTGAATGAAATAATATATTTTTATTTTTAAATTATACTCCAGTATGTTTATATACTATATACTGCATGTATACAAGTCCTTTCTCAGGTAGTTGGCTTCTTCAGTAACAGTTAACAGAGAAACTAAAAATTTGAGTGAATCAAATATAAAATATTACATGTGATAATCTTATAGATTCTAATTCCAAAATTTAAAAGTCTTTTGTCCTAATTTCAGTGCAACCATATGGCCTTTCTGGGTGGAAAATTGTCACAGGCAGCTTTTTCCCCCCCCAAGGATTATTAAATGTGGTCCAATCAAACAGCTCTCAAGATAGATATTGCAATTAGACAAGAGCCTTTCACTTCTTATCTGTGATTTCTGTGTCTGTGATTTTGAAAGTGATTGAAGTTTAATTGTCAAATAAAATTAAATTTTAAGATATTTAAAATATACAATATGATGATTTGATATACATATACACTGTAAAAGAATTCTTCACATAGAGTTAACACATCCATCAACTCGCATATTTAACTTTTGATTCACAACATTTAAGTTGTACTTTCTTAGCAAATTGCAATTATATAATAGGGTTATTAACTATACATTAGCTCCTCAGCTCTTTTATATCATACTAGAGGCCTGGTGCATGAAAATTCATGCATTGAAGGGGGGTCCCTCAGCCCGGCCTTCCCCCTCTCACAGTCCAGGAGCCCTCAGGGACTGGAGGCACCCCGGCGATCAGGTGAAGGTGACACCCCCATCACACCTCTGCTGCTGCCACTGCTGGAAGTGCAAGCCTTGGCCGGCCCTGGTTACCTGTGCCTCAGGCTGGCCCTGGGCAGCTGGGCAGCCTTCAGTCGAGGCCTGCCTGCACCTTGGGCCAGCCCTGGGCTGCTAGGGGGCTGAGGGGACTGGGCACCACCATCTTGTGGCTGTGGGCGGTGCCATCTTTGAGGAGATGACTGTGTGAGGGTTAATTAGCATATTCCCTCTTTATTAGATAGGATAACTAAAAGTTTTATGCTTTCACCAAACCTTCCCTATTTCCCTAAAGCACTCCCCAGTTGCAGCAATGGTTTTCTAGTCTCTTTTTCTATGCTTTGAATTCTACTTTAGGTTTCACTTATGTATACCTTCATATTATTTTCTTTCCTTCTTTCTTTCTTTCTTTCTTTCTTTCTTTCTTTCTTTCTTTCTTTCTTTCCTTCCTTCCTTCCTTCCTTCCTTCCTTCCTTCCTTCCTTCTTCTTCCTTCTTTCCTTCCTTCCTTCCTTCCTTCCTTCCTTCCTTCCTTCCTTCCTTCCTTCCTTCCTTCTCTTCTTCTTCTTTCTTTCTTTCTTTCTTTCTTTCTTTCTTTCTTTCTTTCTTCTTTCTTCTTCCTTTTATTCCTTTCTTTCCTTCTCTCTCCCTCCCTTTCTCCCTCTCTCTCTTCCTGCTTTTCTTTCTCTTTACTTATTTTATTTATCTTTATTATTGAAATTATTACAGATGTCCCCCCTTTTCCGCATTAACCCCCTCCACCCTGTGCCCCCCAGGCCTTCACCACACTATTGTCTATGTCAATTGGTTGTGCATATATACATATAAATTCTTTGGTTAATCTCCCCCCACCTCCCATTTTCCCTCTCCAGAGACATAGAAACATGGAACAGATTGACAAACCTTCATACTAGTTTCCATAGTGTCTGTACCAGTATACATTCCCACCAACATTGCACAAGGATTTGCTTTTCTCCACATCCTGACCAGCATTTGTTATCTCTTGTCTTTTTTATAATAGTCATCCTAACAAGTGTAAAGTGATATCTCATAGTGCTTTTTTATTTCCCTGATGATTAGTGATGTTGAGTACTTTTTCATGACCCTATTATCCATTTGTATGCTTTCTTTGGAAAAAATGTATATTCAGATTTTTGTCCATCTTTAATTGGGTTATTTTTTGTTGTTATTGAGTCATATGAATTTCTTATATATTTTTGATATTAATCTCTTATTGGATATATGGTTTGTAAATATTTTCTCCCATTCGATAGGGTGCCTTTTTATTTTGTTGATGGATGGTTTTCTTTGCTATGCAGAAGCTTTTTAGTTTGATGTAGTCCTATTTAATTATTTTTGCTTTTGTTGTCTTTGTTTTTGGTGTCAAATAAAAAAATCATCTACAAGACCCTGTTTTCTTTTAGGAGTTTTATGGCATCAGGTTAAATGTTCTAGTCTTTAATCTAAATAGAGTTGATTTTTGTGTCTAGTGTAAGATGGGGTTCCAGTTTCATTCTTTTACATGTGGCTCTATAGTTTACCCAGTCCCACTTATTGAGGAGGTTATCATTTGCCAATTGTATATCATTGGCTTCCTTGTAATAAATTAATTAAACATATATGAATGGTATTATTTTTGGGTTCTCTATGCTGTCCTATTAATCTATGTATTTTTTTTATGCCAATACCATAGTAAAGATTTGTTATATTATTGATAGTAAGGAAGTATGATGCCTCCTCCTTTGTTCTTTCTCAAGATTGCTTTGATTCTTTGGAGTCATTTGTGTACCAATTTTAAAATTGTTTTATTTCTGTAAAAAATGAACATAGAATTTTGTAGTCACTGCATTGAATTTGAAGTATGAATATTTCAACAATATTAAATCTTCCAATCCATGAGCACAAAATATCTTTACATTTACTTTTCTCCTTCAATTTCTTTCATCAGTGCCTTATAGTTTTCAGTGTACAGATCTTTTACCTCCTAGATTAAATTTATTTACAAATAATTTATTGTATTTGATATTACTGTAAATGAAATTCCTTTCTTCATTTCTCTTTCTCATATTTTGTTGTTAGTGCATAAAAACACAACATATACTTGGTATTGATTTTTGTATTTTTAAATTTTATTAAACTTGTTTATTAGTTATAGCAGTTTTT
Organism: Myotis myotis; assembly: GCF_014108235.1. Lineage (NCBI taxonomy): Eukaryota > Metazoa > Chordata > Mammalia > Chiroptera > Vespertilionidae > Myotis > Myotis myotis. The sequence continues at coordinate 55,952,088 of NW_023416346.1, read as the reverse complement.
TTTTTTATGGAGTCCTTAGGGTTTTCTACATGTAATAACATGCCATTTTCAAATAGAGGTAATTTTGCTTCCTAATTTCCTATATAGATGCCTTTTACTTATTTTTTTACTAATTTCTCTGGTTAGTATTTCTAACTAATGTCTTGAATAGAAATGGAAAGAGTAGGCATAATTTTCTTGGTGCTGACCTTAATTGAAAAGCTTTCAACTTTTCACCAATGATTATTATGTTACATGTAACTTTTATTTTGTTGAGGTACATTCGCTCCATACCCACTTTGTTGAGAGGTTTTGTTGTTGTTGTTGTTGTTGTTTTTTCATGTTTGCTCTTTTTATTTTATTATTTTTATTGTCTAAAGTTTTATATATGTCTCCTTTTTCCACAATTGACCCTCTCCCCCACCCAGCCATTCCTCTGGCAATGCCTCACTGCCTCAGTGTCTGTATCCATTGGTTATGCTAATATGCATGTATACAAGTCCTTTGGTTGCTCTCTAACGCCCGCTCCTCTACCATTTGTCTCTGGATCTATTCTTGTTCATGAAATTATGTTGATCATTATATCCCACATATGAGTGAGATCATGTGATATTTATCTTTCTCCAACTGACTTATTTCACTTAGCATAATGCTCTCCAGTTCCATCCATGCTGTTGCAAATGGTAAAACTTCCTTCCTTTTTATAGCAGCATAGTATTCCATAGTGTAGATGTACCACAGTTTTTTAATCCACTCATCTGCTGATGGGCATTTAGGCTGTTTCCAAATCTTACCTATTGTAAATTGTGCTGCTATGAACATAGGGGTGCATATATCATTTCTGATTGGTGTTTCTGGTTTCTTGGGATATAGTCCTAGAAGTAGGATTACTGGGTCAAATGGGAGTTCCATTTTTAAATTTTTGAGGAAACTCCATACTGTCTTCCACAGTGGATGCACCAGTCTACATTCCCACCAGCAGTGCATGAGGGTTCCTTTTTCTCCACGTCCTCACCAGCACTTTTCCTTAGATGATTTGTTGATGACAGCCATCTGACAAGTGTGAGATGGTATCTCATTGTTTGGATTTGCATATCTCAAGTGATTAGTGACTTTGAGCATGTTTTCATATGTCTCTGGGCCTTCTGTATGTCCTCTTTCAAAAAGTGTGTATTCAGATACTTTGCCCATTTTTTGATTGGATCATATATCTTCCTTTTGTTAAGTTGGATGAGTGCCCTGTAAATTTTGGAGATTAAACCGTTATCAGAAATATCATTGGCAAATATGTTCTCCCATGCAGTGGGCTTAATTGTTTTGTTGATGGTTTCTTTTGCTGTGCAGAAGCTTTTTATTTTGATGTAGTCCCATTTGTTTATTTTCTCCTTAGTCTCCATTGCCCAAGGAGCTGTATCGGTAAAGATATTGCTAAGACATATGTCTTCTATATTGCTGCCTATGGAGTCTTGTAGGATTTTTATGATTTCCAGTCTTAAATTCAAGTCCTTCAGCCATTTTGAGTTTGTTTTTGTGTATGGTGTAAGTTGGTGATCTAGTTTCATTTTTTTTCATGTATCTGACCAAATTTCCCAGCACCATTTATTGAAGAGACTGTCTTGGCTCCATTGTATGCTCTTGCCTCCTTTGTCAATATTAATTGAGCATAATGGCTTGGGACAATTTCCAGGTTCTCTATTCTGTTCCATTGGTCTATATGTCTGTTCTTGTGCCAGTACTAGGCAGTTTTGAGAACCATGGCTTGGTAATATATCTTGATATCTGGTATTGTGATCCCTCCAACTTTGTTCTTCTCTCTCAGGATTGCTGTGGCTTTCGGGGTCTTTTTTTAATCCAGATGAATTTTTGGAGGGTTTGTTCTAGATCTTTGAAATATACTGTTTGTATTTTAATGGGGATTGCATTGAATCTGTAGATTGCTTTAGGTAGTATGGACATTTTAATGATGTTGATTCTACCAATCCATGAACATGGTATGTTTTTCCATTAGTTTATGTCATCCTCTATTTCTTTTTTCAATGTTCTGTAGTTTTCTGAGTACAGGTCTTTTACCTTATTAGTTAAGTTTATTCCTAGGTATCTTAATTTTTTTTTTTTTGGTGCAATGGTATGTAAATGGGATTTTTTTTCTTTTTTTTCTGTGAGTTAATTCTTGGTGTATATAAAAGTCATAGAGTTCTGGGTATTAATTATGTATTCTGCTACATTGCAAAATTCATTTACTAGGTCTAGTAGTTATTTGATGGAGTCTTTGGGGTTTCCTATGTATATTATGTATATTATCATGTCATCTGCATGCTATTTAGGTTCCAGGTGTTTGATTTTTTTTATTGTAGTTGATTCCTAGTTTTATGCCATTGTGATCTGAGAAGATGATTGATATGATTTCTATTTTTTAAATTTGAAAAGATTTTGCCTGTGTCACAATATGTGGTCTATCTTTGAAAATGACCCATATGCACTTGAGAAGAATGTATATTCTGTGGCTTTGGGGTAAAATGTTCTGAAGATGTCAATTAATTCCATCTGATCTAGTGAGTCATTTAGAATTGATGTTTCTTTGATGATTTTTTGTTTAGAGGATTTGTCCACTGGTGTTAGTGGGGTATTAAAGTCCCCTACTATGACTGTGTTGTTGTAAATCTCTCCCTTGATATCCTTCAGAAGTTTTTTTTTTTTTCTTTTTATCTGGGTGTTCCTGTATTGGGTGCAAATATGTTTACCAGAGTTATAGCTTCTTGTTTAATTGCTCCCTTTAGTATTATGAAATGGCCTCCCTTATCTCTTGTTATGGCCTTCACTTTGAGGTCTAATTTGTCTGATATAAGTATTGCTACACCAACTTTTTTTTTCATTTCCATTCACCTGAAAAACCTTTTACCAACCATTCACCTTTTTCCAACCAGTCTGTGTGAGTCCTTTGTTCTGAGGTGGGTTTCCTGTAGACAGCAGATATATGGGTCATGATTTCTTAACCACTGAGCTACTCCTATGCTTTTGATTGGGGCATTTAATCCATTTACATTTAAAGTCATTATTAATAGGTACTTGTTTGTCACCGTTTTTATTCTTTATGCCTGTGTTCCTTCTTCCCTTCCTATATCTTCTTTTTACAGCAGACTCTTTAGCATTTCTTGCATTGCTGGTTTGGTGGTAATAAAATCCCTTAGTCCTTTTTTGTCTGTGAAGCTCCTCATTTCATCCTCAATTTTGATTGATAGTTTTTCTGGGTACAGTATTCTTGGATTCATACCCTCCCTTTGCATGGCTTTTTATATTTAATTCCATTCCCTTCTGGCCTGATGTGTTTCTGTTGAGAAATCTGTTGATAGTCTTATGGGAGATACTTTGTAGTAACTTTCTGTCTCTGTCTGGCAGCCTTTAAGATTCTTACTTTGTTGTTGGTGTTTGCCAATTCTATATAATAAAAGAAACATGCAAATTAGCCATCCCTGTGCTATGCTCAAGCCAAGCCCACCAGCCATACCCACCAGACAATCGGAGTGATATGCAAATTAACCCGATAAAGATGGCGGGCCTGTGGGCAGCACACATATGCACAGGTGCTAAGCTACTAGGGTCAGGTGTCCCACACCTCCCCGCCCTGGCTGATTCAGGCTGGTGGGCAGCGGTGCACAGGTGTGGAGTGGCTGGGGTTGGGCGGGGCAAGACACCTGGCTTCCAGCCAGCCCTGGCCACTCCAGGCTGGTGCACAGGTTGTGGAGGCAAGGAGTAGCAGGGGCAGGGCGGGACACCTGGCTTCTGCCCCGCCCCAGTCACTCTGGGCAGGTGAGCAGCATGCGCTGGAGTCCAGCCTAGCCCAGCCCAGGCTGCTCTCAGCGTTCGGAGCGCGTGCGGAGCGCCTCTGGGCAGCGTGCGGAGCGCCTCTGGGCAGGGGAGGTGGACCGGAGGAGGGTGGCCTGTACTCCCCACATGGCTGCGGTGGCAGTCATAAGGGTGCCAAGCAAAGCCTGTGGGCTGAGCTGAAGTAGCACCTGCAGGCCTGAGGAGTGGCTGTGCAAGTCCCGCCTCCTGGTCCAGAAGGTGTGGGACCGCAGGGACACCCACCATCGTGGGCCAGATTGACGTCCTTCTGGCCGCGCCATGGGGGTTTTCCAATCTGCGAAGCCACAGGCCTCCAGTATGCACATCCTCTCCTCTCCCCCTTGCATGTGAAAATCCCCCAGTGCGCTGTCAGCTTTGTGTGCCTGCAGACCAAGGTGCGCACAAGTTCCCCCTGCCCCTCAGCAGCACTTCCATCAACCCCAGCATCCCTAAGTCCCCCCCAGGATGTGTACATGTCCCCTCCTACATGCTCACATCCTTTGGAGAGTGTCTGGGTGTTCTGGGTGCTGAGGGTGGGCGCCTGTGAGATGACAGTGAGAAGGCAGAGTGGTGATGCCCCGTTCCTTCAGAGGCCAGTGAAGTGATGAGATCACCTCTGTGGGGCTAATGCAGGTGCTGAGGTGGGAACAGGTGCAGACAGACACACCTGGTGGGCGCGGGCTGCCCTCGCTGAGGTGCCTTCGATCAGCATTCAAGATCAAGACCCCAGAGGCCATGAGGAGTTCCGTCCTCTCAATGAATCAGTGGTATAGTAGGGGCGACTGCAGAGGAGGAATGTGCACTTTGGGTGCCAGCACCCATGAGCGAAGGCTTCCCTGACTGAGACTCACTCGCTTGGAGCCTAGTGCACTCCTGCCAGGCAGCGTGTGACAAGATATGCTTTTCTGAGTTAATGAGAAAAAACATTGATTCTCCCGCTGCCCACGAAGGTGGAAAATGAATTGGGGAGGGGGAGACATGTGGGGAGTGAGCGAGGTTCCCTGTCTTGAGGTTCCAAATCTGCTATTGGTTCCTTTCACCACTGACTAGAGATATACAGGGTGTCTCCCCAAAATGTATACACACTTTGAATACCTACTAATTCTAATGGTTTTAAGAATGAGAAGAAAGAAACAACAATGGAGCTGTCATCTGTTAAAAGTGTGGGCACAAACAGGCAGTCGGACATTCCCTGAGGGTTCCCAGATTGGAGAGGGTGCAGGCCAGACTGAGGGGCCCCTTCACCCCCCACACACACACACCCCTGTGCACAAATTTCATGCACCAGGATACTAGTTTTATTATAATGTGTCTTGATGTTGATCTTTTTGGGTTCATGTTGTTTGGGACTCTGTGAGCTTCTTGGACTTATTTGAGTTTTTTCTTCCTTATATTAGGGAAGTTTTCTGTCATTATTTCTTCAAACAGGTTTTCTATGCCTTGCTTAGTGTCCTCTCTTTCTGGCACCCCTATTATGTTGATGCTGTTTCATGGTGTTTTCCCAAAGTTCCTTTAAGCTCTCCTCTTGTTATTTAAGTTTTTTGTTTATTTTTTTTCCTGGATGCTGCTCTGCTTGGGTATTTTTTCCTACCTTCTAACTCACTAATGCAGTCCTCTGCTTCTTCTAGTCTACTATGCTTCTATTGAGTTTTTACTGTAGTGATGTCATTTTTCATTTCTTCTTGGTTCTTACACATATTGTTGAAATTGTCTTCCATCCTTTTCAGGGACCTTATGACCATTGCTATGGATTCCTTCCCTGACATATTGCCTGCCTCCATTTTGTTTACTTTCTTTTCTGGTGATTTCTCCTTTTCTTTTATATTCAGGCTGTTTCTTTGTCTTCCCATGATTGCTCCTCTCATGGTGTCTGGTATGTACTCTCTCTCTCCTGTGTGGACTTTCTCTAGGCGATATCTGACCTCTCCATCCATGGATTGCCTCACCAGCTGTGTTTAAACCACCAATTCTGGGTAGGTGTTGTTCAATTCAGCTCTTCCTTCTATGTGCTCTGTGAGAAGGTGCAGGGCTCATCCACGTTTTCAGCACAGCTTCGTCTCCCTCTGGACATACTTTTTAGATACCTGTGATTGGGTAGTCTAGAGTCCCACTGTTCCTGGGTTCACAGATGAGGCAGCTGGTCCCTGGGCATTGTGGTTGTTATGTCCCGGGAGGTATCCAAAGTCTCCCTGGTTGAAGGTAATGCTGGGCTTCCAATCACAGTCAGTCTCCCCTTCAAGATTGTGCAGTCTCTGCAGCAGAGCCAGACACTCTGGGAGAGATTTCAAGAGCAGTACACACTTCCCTGCCAGGGGAGCCCGGTCCGCCAGTCCCCAACATTCCCTTGGAATATAGTTTTCCCTCACTGACAAATACAGACACTCCCTGCATTCTCTCACACACTATCTTTCAACCTGCTGTTTCATCAGCAGCCATCTTCAACTTGTTGAGAGTTTTTAACAGGAAAGCATATTCAATTTTGTCACATTATTTTTCTGTATCTATTGAGGTGATCATGTGATTTTTATCCTTTATTTTATTAACATGGCATATTACATTGATTGATTTGTGGATGTTGACCTTTTCTTGCACCGCTGGAATAGATCCCATTTGATCATGTTGTATAACCTTTTTAATATATTTTTGAATTTTGTTTGCTCATATCTTGATGAGGGTTTTCACATCTCTGTGCATCAGGGATATTGACCTGTAATTTTCTTTTCTTGCAATACCTTTCTCTGGCTATGCTATTAGGGTAATGCTGGCATCATACAATGCATTTGGAAGTATTCACTCCTCTTCAGGATTGATGTTAGTCATTTATTAAGTGTTTAGTACAATTCACCAGTGAAGCTATCTGGTTCTGGACTTTATTTTTTGCCTTTTTGGTTGACTCTATTTATGTTTTTTATTGGGCTCAGGTGTGTGGTAAGAAGTAGCTCTAGACTCTTGTTAGAACTGTTCCAACAGCTGTCTCTCTGATTCCACAAGACATTATTTTCCTCATGTCTCATGTTTTCTTTTAAGTAAAAAACCTTTTTATTTGTATCTTTTGAAAACATGGAGACCAATGTTATATTTCAACTATGGCTTTTCTTACATACTCTCCTCACTGTCATTGAATTATTAATAACCATATTTTCTGAACCAAAAAATTAGAATGAAATATCTAACATCATTTATTTCCTGATTTGTGAATTTATTTGTGTGGAGAATTTTACAAGAATTAAAAAATAAAATCATGATTGGTTATATATTTAACATACTACATTACTGGAAAGAAAAAATTATTAGATGACAAAAATTTTAGAAAACTTATGTAATGAGAGCCATCTTTCAAATTAGGGTCTGGCAGTATCCACAAACAAATCAGAGGGGAAATAGCCACAGTCCCTGATCTTTTTTTCTTTATACTAATATGTAGTTAAAAGAAGTAGATGAATATACTTTTTAAAAACTTTTCAGCCAGCCCTATATTAATTTATAGGGTTTTATTCAAATCACAAGTGTGCGTGTGTGCACGAGCATGCACACACACACACACACACACACACACACACACACACCACAAAGTGGTACTCAATAATGTGGGGCTTATATAAATTGATACAGCTATTTCATTTAACTTGTTTTTTTGAAAAATCTACTGACTATATCAATTCCTCCCCCCAAAATGTATTTTCTTGAGCAAATACCCTCAATGGGAAGGCCTACCGAGGCTGGGGCTAAATATTATTCTTGACTGGGGATTGCTCTGTACCAAAACTGTAACATCTCATTTTTCCTAAATAGTTCTATTAAGTTTCTAAATTATTAACACTAATTCATTCAGGGCCTGAAAACTCCATTTACCTATAGGGTTTGGGTCAGTTGATATATAGGATGAGATTACATTACCTCTAAGTATACTCCTTGCCAGAAGCACCAATACAGCACTTTTATAGTTCTTTACCTCACTTTATTTATTTGCTATATTAGGCACCATAACAATTCTAAGTTATTGTTTATGGCATGCTTCTGTTAGTCTTTCAAGAATTCATGAAACAAAGATACCTGACTTTGCTGTTGATCATAACAGATGATTATGGAATTAATAGGGGGTAACAGATGGCAGGCATGTGTAAAAACTTTTAATTTTCTAACTATACCCTATATTGAAACCAGCAATATTTAAAAGTTTAATCTAACTCCATCAAATCTAATTTAGATTCTCTATCCAATCATATAATGGGGAAGGGTAATGTTCATTAACTGTAAATCTGTGGGTTGTCAGAGAAGTGATGAATCAAAACCCACCTGCTTTTAATGAACATCAATCTACTATCAGTGAGTATTTCCTAAGAAGAATTGGGTGTCTAGCTAATTTTCCACTGTCAGGCTTTTGCCAATAACCAGACTTTCTCAACAGATAACACCTTGAAAAGCTGCATATCTCAGCTTTTCATTTGCAAGCAGTGAACATTGAGCCCAGTGCTTAATTTCTCCAGTGCTGGAGAAGCAGTGTGAACCAGTGTAATAAGGAGGCAGATGGAACAAAAAAAGACTCTTGCTTTCAAACCTGCTGAATCTTCAGAAATTTCCAGAGCCTTCTGTGCTTTAATTTATTCATTTACCAGATGAGAGGAAAGATGCCTGCTGAAGCATAGTAAAGAAGAAAAATCTTATATATGGTAAAAGGCTTTGAAACAGCCCTACTGGAGTGTCTCAGTGGTTGAACTTAGACCTATGAATCCAGAGGACAAGGTTTGATTCCTGGTAAAGGCGCATTCCTGGGTTGCAGGCTCAATTCACAGTAGGGGGTGTGAAGGAGGCAGCTTATCAATGATTATCTCTCATCATTGGTTTCTATCTCTCCCTCTTCCTTCCTCTCTGAAATCAATGAAAATATTTTTAAAGGCTTTGAAACAGATAGTATAAAAGTCAAATAAATAGAATGTTGTTATAAATATTACATTGTAACCCACAAGGCTAAGTGTAGCAAAGAAATATGAACCAGTGTTTCACAGAAGTATATAAGATATTCCATTAATCAAAATTGGACAATTAAAGGAGGCCCATCCACCGCCGGGTGCGGAACACTTGCCTCGTCACTGGGGCAACAACACAAGCGTTCCACTCCCCGGCCTGGCCAGAGGCCCATCCATGGCTGGGCATGGAACTCTTACCATGGCGACAAAGCAAGCATTCTGCCAGGCCACTCATGCTGCCCACTCTCAGCAGTCACCCTCCCTTCCTGAACAGGGGGACTCTGGAGGGACTAAGAGGACTGGGCACTGCCATCTTGTGGCTATGGGTGCTGCCATCTTTGTGATGGGGTGATGGTTAATTTGCATATTACCCTTTTATTAGATAGGATTTAGTTGGTTATGTTGACCAGATAGTTCCTCTATTATAGCTATTTCTAAACAGCAGGGGAATTCAAGTTTGGCATATCTGCCTTTCTTCCAGCTGCATTAAATGGTCCAGGTGCTTACATAGGGATTTGGAAGGCAACAAGGAAAACAAGAAAATGTGACCAGGCAAGAGCAAATAGACTGTGACTTACATTATAACTGAAATAATATGGCACCAACATACTACAAGGAAAGAAAACAGTTACTCATCTGATGTCTAGATGTAGCTACATCTGTCTTGGTGATGAAAATTACCCTCCCCACCAAGTAACATAAGAGGTCACTTAGTAATAGTTGTATAAACAACTACAGTCCATTGGCCCAAAGGATGCATATATGGTTTATGGAAATTTTATTAAGTCTATTTTAATTTTAACATTTTTAGAATTTATTATTGACTGGGACTTACACATATATTGTTACAGTTGATCCTCTCAATAACTATTAACTTTGTTATTATCATCTAGTCTTAATATCATACCTCCCTAATATATATTAAATCAAATAATTCAGTATATAGAACTAGCCATCAATAAATTTTAATTAAATTCAAAGCTTGGGTTTCAAAAGTTGGAGTTTTATTCTGTGACTATAGCAAGCTTTTAGGCAGCATTATCAAGCTTTTTCTATAGAGAATTATTTATGGTAGTTTGAGAGAGGAAGGGAGAGAGAAAAAGATAGAAACATCAATGATGAGAGAGAATCATTGATTGGCTGCTTCCTGCTCATTTCTCCACTGGTGATCAAGCCCGTAATCCAGGCATGTGCTCAGATTGGGAATTGAACCATGCCATCCTGGTTCATAGGTCAATGCTCATCAACTGAGCCACTCTGGCAGGGCTAAAGGAGGTGATTTGACATACATTATATTGGAGTCATAAAAATAAATATCATAGCTATGTAGTTAGTACCTTTGTGTATCAATACATTAGGTAAACAGTTGAAATTAGTCATCAAGATGAATTTCTTACATTATGTCAAGTATCTGGATACATCACTCTAACATTCAGTTTTGAAATCAGTATATAAATACATATAGATTTAATCATACCCCAACTTCTGGGACACTTATGTGTCTATAGAGGTTAATAGTTTCTCCATGGTTTGGTACCTACCTAGTTTAGTTGTTTAAACCTTGTCTACATATTATAGTTCATGGGGAATGTTAAAGAGTATTGATGCCTTGATATCATTCCCAGAAAAGAGATTCTGATATAGTTGGTCTGGAATATAGCTTGGGCATCAGGAATTTTTAAATGTTCACTAGGTAGGTCTAATGTGAAATCAAGGTTAAGAACCACTGATGGAGCTCATTTACTTGCTGGTCCTATGATGCCCTTGGTATTCCAATATTTTCCACTATTTCTTGTTTAGTATATAAATTCCCCAGTGGTTCTCAATACCGGGTCCATGAAATGCATTTATCTCCTACAATCACCTTTCTAATTGGTCTTCTACAAAATTTTTTCTACTTAAAACTCAATCGTGTGATTGATCTGTCCTTGCTTGACTAAAACCAGTAAGTCTTAGATTCTGGTTCTTTGTTGATAAGTTTCTTATTTTCTAGAATGCTGTTCCTTTTTCCCATGTTCTGACTCCTGACCTTTGAGCAAATCTAGGGATCTTACCAGATTTCAGTCATGTTCCTGTTCAGTCTGTTCTAAAATACCACTAGATATTTTATTTATACCAGCAGTATTTAGATGATTATTAATTGTTTTGTTTCTTTCCCTCAGATAGTTTGGCATCATGCTGCCACAGATGATATAGTATGGTAGTGAGTTCAGAGTTAGGTTCTCTAAAATGAAATCCTGGTTCCACCATTTTCTAGCTGCATGACCTTGGGTCACTTATACAACATATCTTAGCCTCAGTTTTCAAATTTATACAATAGAGATTATCATAATTTTTAGAATTGTGAGCATCAAGTGCAATAATGTCCAAAGCATGTTTTACACAGAGCCTGGCACACTGTAAGTGTTCAAATTCACATTAGCATTTCTATCTGTTTTTAAATGATAAAAAACTGTCAGCAATAAGAGTGCTTGTTTAAAATCAATAAACAATGGTTTGGCAATCAAAACAAATTATCTGACCTATCTCATTTGTCATTCATACACTAGACCTCTCATATTTACACTTATTTCAGAACAGTGTATTTGTCTTGTAAGTACTGAATCTCTCAGAAGAAAAATGGATAGGTGACTACTTGACTTCAAATGCATGAGAAGTCCATTGCCTTTGATACCATAGATAAATGCTAGGATATTTACTTTATAATTGCTTTATTGCCAGTAGTTTTCAATGAAGCCATCAAAGAAAAAAAATGATCATCCTAATTTCATCAAGATGAATATGTAATGCATAACTCTCTTATCTAATGAATCTAGTAATAGGCCACCTGTTTCCCCTACCTCCTTCCAAGTTCAGTATATGAATGACTAGTGCTTTCTGCTTCAAACCCAGACTTTGAAGTACTATAATGTTGTAATTTAATAACAGCTCAATTCAATTTTGCATCTTACATAATCAGATAATTCCAGGTTTTAAGAAAAGATCCTTGTCCTTATCACATTTATTGCACACTCATCATCAAGATATCCTCCGGACAGAGGTTCTGAGCTTAAAGGCCCTACTTAGAAGATAAATAAGAATTAAGTAGAGGAAAGGTGATAAAAGATAGGTAGGTGATGGGGTACTTCACTGATTTGTTCATGACCAAATTCACAGCACATTAGCATATTAAATTTAACATTCAGTCAGGCTGTTCTACAACCATTTCCCACCATTTGACTTCATTATTTAATCTATCACAATATCCAAAGATCCTATCCACAATAAGTGTAAATAAAGTCTAAATGAGCCTTGCCCCTTTTAACATGTCAGAGATTCAGGCTTCAATAATTCAGAACTTGTGATGAATGAAGTTTCTCTAAAAAAAGGGTACAATTATTCTGGGCAGATTGTGTTAGCAGATAGAGGAAGGTGTGTTTGGGACACTTAAAACACATAGTTTTTTTAAGCACCTAAGAACTCATTTGCTAATATTTTGTTGAGGATTTCAGTATCTATGTTCATCAGGGATATTGACCTTTACTTATCTTTCTTTGTGGTGTATTTATATGGTTTTGTAATTAGACTAATGCTAGCCTCATAAAAAGAGCTTGGAAGTGTTCCTTCTTCTTGAATTCTTTTGAATAGTTTGATGAGGATAGGTATTAGTTATGCTTTGAATGTTTGGTAAAACTCCCCTGTGAAGAAGTCTGGACCGCAGCTTTTGTTTTCTGGGAGGTTTTTTTTTTTTTTTTTTTTGATTACTGCTTCAATTTCATCAGCAGTCATTGGCCTATTCAGGTTTTCTGATTCTTCCTGATTGAGTTATGGAATATTGTATTTTTCTAGGAATATGTCAGTTTTGTCCAGGTTGTCGATTGTTAGAATATAGCTGTTCATAATATGTTTTAACAATCTTTTGTATTTCTGTGGGGTCAGTTATTACCTCATCTCTTTTGCTTCTGATTTTCTTTATTTGGGTCAATGGAATACTATGCAGCAGCAAAAAAGAAGGATCTCTTACCCTTTGAGACAGCATGGAAGGACCTGGAGAGTATTATACTTAGCAAAATAAGCCAGTCAGAGAAAGTCAAGTATCAAATGATTTCACTCATATGTGAACTTTAATGAACAAAATAAACTGATGAACAAAATAGATCCAGAGACACAGAATCATGGAACAGACTGAAGAACCTCAGAGGGAAGGCAGGGGTGGGGTGTGGAGGTGGGGAGAGATTAGTCAGGGAACTTATATGCATATATGCATAGTCCATGGACCCAGACAATAGTGTGGTGAAGACCTGGTAAGGGCAGGTGTGGGGTGGAAGGGGTCAATGGGGAAAAAGGAGGTACATCTGTAATACTTTCAACAATAAAGATAATTTTTTTTTTTTTTTTTTTTTTTTTTTAGTGTTAACCCCTGTACTCTCCTTAGAACTTCCTAGTAGGTCCGATTCTTAGACTAATACCTGCTTCTCTTTATTTACTCCTTCACTTTGTAGCAACCGGGGTAATTAAATTTTTACTTTCTTTTTTTATTAAATCTTTATTCAGATTATTACATTTGTTCCTCTTTATTCCCCCCATAACTCCCCTCCTCCCAGTTCCCACTCCACCCTCCACCCTCACTCCCCACCCACTGTCCTCATCCATAGGTGCATGATTTTTGTCCAGTCTCTTCCCGCATCCCCCACACCCCTCCCCGCACAAGAATAGTCAGTCCATTCCCTTTCTGTGTCCCTGATTCTATTATAATCATCAGTTCATTCTGTTCATCAGATAATTTATTCACTTAATTCTTAGATTCACTTGTTGATAGATGCATATTTGTTGTTCATAATTTGTATCTTTACCTTTTTCTTCTTCTTCCTCTTCTTAAAGGATACCTTTCAGCATTTCATATAATACTGGTTTGGTGGTGATGAACTCCTTTAGCTTTTCCTTATCTGTGAAGCTCTTTATCTGACTTTCAATTCTGAATGATAGCTTTGCTGGATAAAGTAATCTTGGTTGTAGGTTCTTGGTGTTCATCACTTTGAATATTTCTTGCCACTCCCTTCTGGCCTGCAAAGTTTCTGTTGAGAAAACAGCTGACAGTTGTATGGGTATTCCCTTGTAGGTAACTGAGTTTCTTTCTCTTGCTGCTTTTAAGATTCTCTCTTTGTCTTTTGCTCTTGGCATTTTAATGATGATGTGTCTTGGTGTGGTCCTCTTTGGATTCCTTTTGTTTGGGGTTCTCTGCGCTTCCTGGACTTGTAAGTCTATTTCTTTCACCAGGTAGGGGAAGTTTCTGTCATTATTTCTTCAAATAGGTTTTCAATATCTTGCTCTCTCTCATCTTCTGGCACCCCTATAATTCAGATGTTGGTACGCTTGAAGCTTTCCCAGAGGCTCCTTACACTATCTTCATATTTTTGGATTCTTTTTTCATTTTGCTTTTCCGGTTGGGTGTTTTTTGCTTCTTCGCATTTCAAATCTTTGACTTGATTCTTGCGCTCCTCTGGTCTGCTGTTGGGAGTCTGTATAATATTCTTTATTTCAGTCAGTGTATGCTTAATTTCCAGTTGGTCCTTTATCACAACATCGAGGGTCTCATTAGATTTCTTGAGGATCCCACTATATTTATCAGCGGTCTCACCAGTCTTTTTGAGGGTCTTACTAAATTTATTGGTGGCTTCTAGACAGTTCTTGAGAGACCTTAAAAGTGTGGTTTTGAGCTCTATATCCAGCATTTTGCCTTCCTCCATTTCTGTCTTGTTTCTTTGTCTCTGCATTTTTTATGCTTTCTTGGTGCACCCCCTAGTGGTCTTTGTGCGCCGTCTTGTTGTAGGTAAGCCTTGATTGTTGTAGGTAACACTGAGTGGGATTTGACCTTCAGGCCAACTGGCTGTGATAATCAGCTGTGTCTGCAGTGGGAGAACTTCTGTCCTCTATGGAGGTGCTAATCTAGCCTTTGCCTGAGGCTAACCATCAAATGCCTCTGTGCAGGGCTTGGGCAGGGCGGGTCCCAGGGGATCAACAGGGAGGGCCAAGTGAGCAGTTATGGCTGCTCTCAGTCCTGTCCCCAGAGGCTCTGCCTCTCAGTGTCCCAGGGACCACTGCAAGTACCTCGGAAAGAAATCTGCCCTCGAGTTCCGACTGATGCCAGACAGTCCTGCTTCTCCCGTTTGAGTCTGAGTCCCCAGAGACTCACCTGGAACTGGAGCCCAGAGCCTGAGACTCCCTCCTGATTGAAAACAACAACTGCACCCTCAGCGCCAGCCCACTCTGCACGCACCTCCGCACCTTAGTATTTTACTTCCGCACTGCGCCTCCTCTGAGTCTCGGTATGCTTTTCTCTTTACTTCTAGTTGTAGAATTTCCCCTCAGCCAGCTTTCCTGTGGTTCTGGGTGATGTCCGTTCCGTCTTTTAGTTGTATTTTTGAAGTTGTTGTGCAGGCAGCATTCTCCAGTGTTTACCTATGCCTCCATCTTGGTTTTCTCCTAAAGATAAATTTTTAAAAACTATGGTGAATAAATAAAAAGGAACTCATTTGCTACAAATATTAGATAGGATAATTTTAAATTATCATGACAAGACCAATAAAACTTGTCACTGTGTTTATGGTAAAGGTGTTTTTTGAGGTTGTTATTCTTTACGGTAAAGGTGTTTTTTGAGGTTGTTATTCTTTATTTGCTCTACAAAAACCCACGGAATGTACATTTCTCTCTGGTCTCATTATTAGGAAAAGTCACACTTACCAGGAAAAAAAAAAGTATTCAGTAGAACTTAAATTATGGGCTCACTATTCAGGACTAGCTGTGGTTAAATGCTAACTCAGTCACCTTCTGGGTGCATGACCTTTAGAAAGTCATTTGACCTCTATGAGCCTCAATTTCCCCACATGTAAAATGAAAATAAACTATTCCTGTGGTGAAGATTCAATGAATTTATGCAGGAAGTACTTAGAATTATGCCTTACACACATGGTAAATGCTCAGTAAATATTAGCTAAAATAGTATCATACTTTTTCTTAGGAACCAGTTTATTATTTTCTAAGTAAACATTTTATGAATATTTTTTTCTTCACATTGCTCTCACATAGCTTAAGGTTCACTTTGCAGCCCACTTCCCTCAAAGGTAAGGACTTACATGTTGTGATTTCTTCTTACATTCCTACCTACTATCATTTTAAATTTATTTGACTTTGTTAAATTGTTTAAATGACTGTAAATCAATTTTAGAACAAGGCATACATCAACCAGCCAAACACAATAAAATATAAGGCAAAACTAGCTTAGGTTCAGCTACTGTGAAGAAGCAAAATAGCAAAAGGTTTTTCTTAAGTTGCCAATCAGACATTTTAATGATTTAAATTGACTTTCCCCATTAATCTGAATTGGTAAAAAAATTTGTGTTATTGTTTAAAGTTTGAATATATGTAGAAAAACCAAGAGAATAGAATATGAATACCTATATATTGAATACCTAGAATTTACAAATGTTAATATTTTGCCACATTTGCTACCTCTTTATTTTTACAGATTCATTTTAAGGTAATTACAAAAACGTTATGTTTCACCCCTAAATACTTTACCATCTATGTCTGAAAAAATAAGAACATTTTTTTGTAACCACAGTATTTTTTAAACACCTTATAAAATTAATAATATGGATTAGTACATTTTAAGAAACTGTGAACTATTTGAAGGGTAAGGATTGTGTTTCTGATATTCTTTATGTCAATTATTGATACATATATGAGAATATGTACTCAGTGCATCCTTGCGAATTGCCTAGTAATTTAGTTTCTTCATGCTATTTTATGGTATTTGTTCAGTTCTTCCCTCTGGAGCATAAACGGTAGAAAACCCTTCTCTGCTGCTCTTGTTCCCTCTTTCCCGTCCTTTCTGAAGTCATCAAGGGAGAAAAGAACAGAACAAAATTAAAATAATTTCTTTCTGTAAATATATCCAGGCTGCCTCTTCCCTCAGACTCCCTGCATCTATAGGCAAGTTAATAACTCTCTTTCCCCACCAGCAAAAATCACTGACTTCTCATGAATTATGGAATTTAATGTTTGTTAAGTACTTTGAGATTCATAGGTGAAAGTTTCAATATATACCCAATTGAAATTAATTTTGTTAGTGATAATTAAAATAGTCACTATATCAACTCTAGCAGTAGCAGTTCTAAAACAAGCCATAATAACCACTAACCCCAATATTTTCCACCCTTTTCCATAGAATATCTGTATCTCTTTTTCTTTCTAGCTTTTTAATATTATTTTATCATTTGGAAAATATTTAATAGCTCTCTGCATAAAAAATATGAAACCTCTTTGAATTTTATCAGATATGATTAGTGTGTTATCCATTTGTGGCTTTGCCTGTTGCTTTTAAGAAATGCACGATTTAATCACACCCTTATCCTCTGGGGAACAGGCCAAAATAATGCTATTGGAAAGATAAGGCTCCACAAATGGTTCATCACATGGAAAATATACCTAATTTTTTAATAACATGTTTTATTAGTGTTTCCCTCAATTCAGTATTTCTTGATATGTTCCATGTATTAAAGATTAAATCTTGAGTCAAATATTTAATCTTGGCATAAGCATCACATTTAGAAATAGCATGGGTTCCATCATGCCTAGACAAGCACTGTGCAGCTCTTATTCCCATATGGGTGGTTATTGACAGGACTGCTGTCACTCTTTGCTATTATAGGCTCCATTAATGCTGCCAGGAAAAACGGACTCTGGCATTTTGGCATCTGCTCTTTGCCAGACTCTGAACTTTCTTCTAAGCTTTACAATTTGGCTACACAGAAATTTTAAGAGTGCTATTTGACATCTGCACTGTTAATTTAGTCATAGTTGAAAAATACATAAAGTTGTCTCTGTGTTTTTTGGTTCTTTTTCTGCCTTAGTGATTTCTGGGACTGAGACCTTTATTTCACATATATCAAAGTTTGATTTAAGGTAATACCATTCCCACTTGTTAGTATGGATCATGTTTAATGCATTTCTGGATTTGATAATTATCTTAAATGTATTTTTTTATTGATTTCAGAGAGGAAGGGAGAGGGAGAGAGAGATAGAAACATCAATGATGAAAGAGAATCACTGATTGGCTGCCTCCTTCACACCCCCTACTGGGGATTAAGCCCACAACCCAGGCATGTTGTCCTTGACTGGAATCATACCTGGGAGCCTTTGGTCCACATGCCCATGTTCTATCCACTGAGCCAAACCTGTCAGGACTCTTAAAAATAATATTGAGCAAAAACTAATAGGTCCATTTTATAGATGAGCAAGGTAAGAACATTTTTATTTTAATATCTTAAGATCACAAAGTTTAGAGAGTCTAGCTCTCTTGAACTCTGGCCAAATGTAGTGTGTTGCCTTCTAATATAACTTGGTTATCTTATTAATAAGAATTTTACAAAGAACCCTTAACCACAAGCCAGGATAATAGCTCTAGAGTCAGCTATAAGAAGTTAATGAATGAATGGCAGCAGATATAATTTAGAGAATATTGATTAATAGCCTTTATTCATAAGATGGTATGATTGAATTGACCTGTATTTCTAGGCCTCTACTCTTTATATCACTATGTTGATCAAGGTCTCCACCAAGTAAATAATGGCCAATTGTACATCATAAATCACAAATGTGTCCTTCCAAAAGCCTATAAAGAGGACATGTAGTTAATGTGAGGGTATATATATATGTATGTGTTTTTCCTTTCTGAAATTGAGAAATCTTCATATTTTTTTGACCAACAGTTACCCTTCAACTATCCATGGTGCAATTTGTATGCCAAGGATATTGAATCAATAATTAAATGAAAAATGATTCCTGCCCCATGTAACAGCCTAAGTGCCCATCAGCAGATGAGTAGATTAAAAATCTGTGGTACATCTACATAATGGAATACTATGCTGCGTAAAAGAGAAGGAATTCTTACCATTTGCAACAGCATGGATGGAACTGGAAAGTATTATGCTAAGTGAAATAGGCCAGTCATAGAAATATAAATATCACATGATCTCACTCATTTGTGGAATATAATAAACAAAAATGGATCCAGAGACAGAAGCATCAATCAGACCATCAAATCTCAGAGGGAAGGTAGAGGAGCATGGGGGTAAGGGGGAGAAATCAACCACAGGACTTGTATGCATGCATATAAGCCTAACCAATGGACACAGACACTAGTGGGGTGAGGGCATGAGTGGGGGGGGGGCAATAGGGGAATAAGGACACATATATAATACCTTAATCAATAAAGAGTAAAAAAAAACAAAAAGGAAGAGCAGAGTAGGATCTGAATGCTGCCAGCTCCTTACTTCAAGCCCAGTACTGTGTTAAGGGATTCAACCAGTTCTAATGTTTAGTAAACTTCAGCTTCTCGGTGTCACTTTCTGTGGGAGGAGTTAATTCAGGTTCTCCAGCATCATATGTAGAGGAAGCCTCCACTCACTCCAACATGTTAGATATTTCCCCAAAACCGATGAGTGAGACCCCTGGCAGGTAATTTTGTTTGCTTTTGAAGAAGAAGAATGGTGGAAGCAGGAGGGTTTTCCTATGGGCTTGTGGAAAACAGGAATGGGGGGGACCACCTAAGATCCACCTTGGACGTGACCATCCTTGGCCTGGCCCCAAGTACTCTTGACATTGTGGAGAGAGGGCCTAAGGCAGGGGCTGCAGGGGTCAGTTCTGTGTGAGGCTGTCCTCCAGCAGCACTACCTTCATGCCCAGTTGCCAAGGGCACAGCTCAGCTTTAGCATCAAAGACTGGTCATTTTGAGAGCACTGAGCAGCCACACCTGGGCCTAGACATCAGCACCCACCTATCTGGCTCCACCAGAGGTGTGATATCCTCCAGTAGCCTCAGAGACAACAGGAAAGGAAGAGTAGGGCAGATGCTGGGTAGGAACTGTGGGGACTGGAATGGTTGGTGAGCATAAGAACACTGGAAAACACCCAGATGACCTGGGGAACACTTTGAAAAGGGGGCTGACTCAGGGCTGCATATATCATTATACAAATTATGCCATGCCTAAGAGTGCTTGACCAGAGGCACAAATGGAGACACTTCTTCCTGCTTTGTTCACTCAGAGGAGGCATCTTTAAAAGTTTATCTGTCCAGAGCCCTGGATGGGTAGCTCTGTTGGTTAGAGTGTCATTCCAATATGCCAAGGTTGTGGTTCAATCCCTGATCAGGGCACATACAAGAATCAACCAATGAATGCAGAAATAAGTAGAACAACAAATCAATCATCCTCTCCCTGTCTCTCTCAAATCAGTAAAATAAGTTTTAAAAAGTTAAAAAAAATAGAAAAGAAAAATAACTAGCATGGGTATTTTCAAACAATGTGAATGAGACATTGACTTTTGGACAGTTGTCTCACCACTAACCACATGCCAAATTGGTTATTAGTGGTAAGTGGTTGTTCTAGTGAAATATCAGGACACTGTTAGGAAACAGATATCTATGTAACAGTCTCAGGCTCTTCTGGACCTCTCCCTTAAAATGTATCAAGTAGACTCTTC
This sequence comes from Myotis myotis, assembly GCF_014108235.1. Taxonomy (NCBI): domain Eukaryota; kingdom Metazoa; phylum Chordata; class Mammalia; order Chiroptera; family Vespertilionidae; genus Myotis; species Myotis myotis. The sequence continues at coordinate 55,931,780 of NW_023416346.1, read as the reverse complement.
ATGACTCTGCCACCCTTTCTTCCTCTTTCCTTCCACCAACCTCCTTTCTGCCCACCATCTTCTCTAGTTACATTTGATTTAACCAGAACTCCCACCACTGACTCAAATGGAAAATATGCAGAACTGCTGCCCAGAAAGCAGGCATGTGGCAGAATCCTCTTGGACGCCAGTGGTCTCATTGAGCGCTAATGATAGCCTGCAAGGGCCATCCATCATTTCAGGGAATACCCATGTCATAGAATACAGGGATTTCAAAAATTAAGGGATTAAATGCACACCATAGAAAATGTGCAAATCCATAGATGTCAGTTTCTGGAAATGAATTTGGTAGTAGACAATGTAAAAATATTCTAAGATTACAATAACAATAAGAGTGTTTTGAATTTAAAAAGCACTTTTCCCCTTGTCAATGAACTTTCTCATCTGCTATCTAATATAATCCTCACAACAGCCCTATAAAGTAGGCATGGCAAAGAGGTATTATCACCCCCCCATTTGATCCATGAGAAAACCGAAGTGAAATAACAAATTAATGACAGAACCTGGACTGGAATTTAGGGCATCTGACTCTATTGATCCAGCCATCCAGATATTCCCTTTTTCCTTCAAATATAGCACCTACAACCCCAGCATATTAGGTGATTTTAAGGAGAAAGAGTGTATATCTTTAAAAACATTTATTTCATTTTCATATATTTATTTAATTAAAAAATTTTCAAGCACATAAAATTTGCAAGAAATTTACAGTGAACATCTACATATATTTTATCTATATTCACCTATTGTGTCACATTTTGTATTATCTCTATGTATATATTTATGCCTAAGCATGTCTGTATTTTTTTACTGAAGCATTTGAGAGCTACCTGCAGATATGCTACTTCACTCCTAAGTAAGCATGTGCCTCATTAGAATAAGGAACTTTTTCTAGATAACTAGAATAAAATTATCCTATACAGAGAATTTAACATCGGTACAATGCCATATATATATATATATATATATATATATATATATATATATATATATATATATATATTTACATAGTCTGTATTCTAATTTCCTCAGTTGTCCCAATAATGTCCTTTGTAGTATTTTTCTGACCCATAATCCAATAGAATGTTATTCATTGCATGTATGTATCATGTCTTCCTCCTTTAATCTGTACCAGTTCCTTAACCTTTTTTAAAATTTAAATATATTTTAAGTTGATTCCATGACATTGACATTTTAAAGCAACTAAGCTAATTGTTGTATATAATTACCTTCCATTTGACTGATTGTTTCCTCATGATGAAGTTCACATTATACATTTTGGATCAGAATACTAGTTGGGTGGTCCTTGTGTCCTTCTCTGTGCCTAACTTCAATAGACACGTGGATTATCTTTCTCCCATTATTGGTTATTCTGAGTTTGATCATTTGCTTGAGGAAGTATTGACATATTAATCCACTACAAAGACATCTTTTAGCCTGTATACTTAATTAATAATGTGCCGGGTTATACTTTGAGATAATTTGAATACCCCATTCCACAAAATCTTTTGTTGATGATTCCTTCCTGAATCAGTTATTACAATGGTGGCTTCCAACTGGAGATATCTTGCCCCTTCTGGTATTTTTACATAAAAAGTGGTCTCTCCACTTTTATTAGTGTTATGATGAACTTATAGACTCTTTTCCATCCAATGCTGTCTATTTAGTAATGCACAAACTTTTATGTGTATCTCAGATAATTATTTTTATTACAATGTTTTCCTTTTTATTGAATTTAATGGATGTCACTGGCTAACAAAATTATACAGGTTTCAGGTACACAATTCCATAACACATCATCTGTACACTGCATTGTATGTTTACCACTTCAAATCAAGTCTCCATCCATCACTATTTATCCCCCCTATACCCTCTTCTACCTTCCACCAACCCTACTTTTAGTGCAATTTTAACCACGTTTAAATATCCATTTCAGGGCATTTAGAACATTTGCATTTTTGTTCAACCATCTAGAAATTTTTTATCTTCCTAAACTTAAAATACATACCCATTAAATACTAACTTGCTATTCTCCCCTACCTTTTTTGTCTCTACAAATTTGACTATTCTAGGTACCTCGTGTAAGTGGAATCATAAAATATATATTCCTTGGACTGGATTATTTCACATAGTATAGTCTCTTCAAGATTTATCCTTGTTGTAGTATGTGTCAGAACATCCTTTTTTAAGGATGAATAATATTCCATTGTGTGGACATACCTCATTTTGACAAATAGGTTGCTTTCACTTTGTAGCTATTATAAATAATGCTTCTATGAAAATTGGTGTACAAATATCTATTTGTGTCCATGCTTTCAATCTTTGATGGTGTTGGGGTATATACCCAGAAGTGAAACTATTAAATTACAAAGTACTTATATATTTAAAATTTTAAGGAACTGCCTTTTTTCTTAGTAGCTACATTTTACATTCCCAGGATTGTACAAGGGTTCCAACTTCTCTACATTGTTACTAATACTTTTTCTGTTATAATTTTTTTTATTGCTTAAAGTATTACAAAGGGTATTACATATGTGTCCTTTTTTCCCCCCCACCCTTGACAGTCCCCTAGCCTCCCCTATCCCCCAGTGTCTTATGTCCATTGGTTATGCTTATATGCATGCATACAAGTCCTTTGGTTGATCTCTTACCCCCCTACCTCCTGCCCCGGCCTTCCCGCTGCAGTTTGACAATTTGTTTGAGGCAGCTCTGCCTCTGTATCTATTATTGTTCAAAAGTTTGTAATGGTCACTATTATCCATGAATGAGTGAGATAATGTGGTATTTTTCCTCCATTGACTGGAGAGCATTATGCTAAGTGTTACCATTTTTTATAATAATAATTCTAATGGGTGTGTAATGGTTTCTCATTATCTTAGTCTAGAGGTTTGCTGCAAAGATTTGTGCATTGGTGGGGTCCCTCGGCCTGGCCTGTGGACATCCCTCGAGGGGTCCTGGATTATGAGAGGGTGCAGGCCAGGCCAAGGGACCCCACTGGTGCAATATTGGGGCCAGGGAGGGACTGAGAGAGAGCTCCAGGGCATGTCCAGTCCATCTTGCCCAGTCCCAATTAGTCAGACCCCAGCAGCAAGCAAACCTACCAGTCAGAGCATCTGCTCCTTGGTGGCCAATGCACGTCATAGCAAATGGTTGAACGGTAGACTGATAGGACATTTAGAATACTAAACTTTTATTATATAGATGGTTTTGATTTGCTTGTTTAATGATAGGTGATGTTGAGCATCTTTTAATGTGCTCATTTGACATTTATATATCTTTTTTAAATTTCTTTATTGATTAAGATATTATATATGTGTCCTTATCCCCCTACTACCCCCCACACTCATGCCCTTACCCCCCTGTTGTCTGTGTCCATTGGTTAAGCTTACATGCATGCATATAAGTCCTTTGGTTGATCTTTGCCCCTTACCCCCACCCTCTCCTACCTTCTCTCTGAGGTTTGAAGGTCTGATTGATGCTTCTCTGTCTCTGGACCTGTGTTTGTTCATCAGTTTATGTTGTTCGTTATATTCCATAAATGAGTGATATCGTGTGATATTTATCTTTCTCTGACTGGCTTATTTCACTTAGCATAATGCTCTCCAGTTCCATCCATGCTTTTTCAAATGGTAAGAATTCCTTCTTTTTTACAGCAGCATAGTATTCCATTGTGTAGATGTACTACAGGTTTTTAATCCACTCATCTGCTGATGGCCACTTAGGCTGTTTCCAAATCTTAGCTATGGTGAATTGTGCTGCTATGAACATAGGGGTGCATATATCCTTTCTGATTGGTGTTTCTAGTTTCTTGGGATATATTCCTAGAAGTGGGATCACTGGGTCAAATGGGAGTTCTATTTTTAGTTTTTTGAGGAAACGCCATACTGTTCTCCACAATGGCTGCACCAGTCTGCAGTCCCACCAGCAGTGCATGAGGGTTTCTTTTTCTCCATCCACATCCTCACTAGCACTTGTCCTTTGTTGATTTGTTGATGATAGCCAATCTGACAGGTGTGAGTTGGTACCACATTGTCGTTTTGATTTGCATCTCTTGGATGATTAGTGACTCTGAGCATGTTTTCATATGTCTCTTTGCCTTCCTTCTGTCTTCTTTCGAAAAGTATCTATTTAGGTCCATTGCCCATTTTTTGATTGGGTTGTTTATCTTCCTTTTGTTAAGTTGTATGAGTTCCCTGTAAATGTTGGAGATTAAACCCTTATCGATAATAACACTACAAGACACTGAAAAAAAAGACATAAACAGATGGAAGAACATACTGTGTTCATGGATTGGTAGAATCAACATCATCAAAATGTCCATACTACCCAAAGCAATCTATAGATTCATTGTATTTCCCATTAAAATACCAATGGCATATTTCACAGACCTAGAATGAACTTTCCAAAAATTCATCTGGAATAAAAAAAAAAGACCCCGAATATCTGCAGCAATCCTGAGAAAGAAGAACAAAGTAGGTGGGATCTCAATACCAGATAAGCTGTATTACAAAGCCACTGTTCTCAAAACAGTCTGGTATTGGCACAAGAACAGACATAGATCAATGGAATAGAATAGAGAGCCCAGAAATCGACGCTAACCAATATGCTCAATTAATATTTGACAAAGGAGGCAAGAACATATAATGGAGTCAAGACAGTCTCTTCAATAAATGGTGTTGGGAAAATTGGACAGATACATGCAAAAAAAAAAAATGAAACAACTACCAACTTACAACGTACACAAAAATAAACTCAAAATGGATAAAGGACTTAAACATAAGAAGGGAAACCATAAAAATACTAGAGGAATCCAAAGGCTGCAAAATCTCAGACATATGCTGAAGCAATTGCTTCACTGATACTGCTCCTAGGGCAATGGAAACTAAAAAGAAAATAAACAAATGGGACTGCATCAAAATAAAAATCTTTTGCCCAGCAAAAGAAACCATCAACAAAACAACAAGAAAGCCCACTGCATGGGAGAACATATTTGCCAATGTATATATTTTTAAAATGTTTTTTATTGATTTAAAAGAGAAAGAAAGGGCGCGGGATAGAGAGATAGAGACATTGATGAGAAAGAAACATCAGTTGGCTCCCTCTTGCATACCACCTACTGAGGATTGAGTCCTAAACCCAGTCACGTGCCCTGACAGGGAATCTAATCAGTGACCCCTTGGTTCATGCCTCAATGCTCAATTACTGAGCCACGCTGGCCAGGCCATTTGTATATCTTATTTGGAGAAATTTCAACTGAAGTCCTTTGTTCATTTTTAAATTGGGTTATTTTTTTATTTGTTTGTCTAATTATAAGATTTCTTTATATGTTCTGGATATTTATCTCTTATCATATATATAATTTTCAAATATTTTATCCCATTATGTGGGTTCCTTTTTCACTCTGTTGATTGTGTCCTTTGATGCACAAAAGTTTGTTTTTTTTTTTAAATTTTAATGGACATCAATTTATCTATTTTTTCATTAGTTACCTGTGCTTGCGGTGTCATATTCAAGGAATTATGGCCAAATTCAATGCTATGACAATTTCTCTCTAGACAAATTCTCTCCTTAGAAGAGCTCTGTAATTTTTTCTGTTATGTTCAAATTTTTAATTTATTTTGAGTTAATTCTTATATATGATACTAGAAGCCTGGTGCATGAAATTCGTGCATGGTGTGGGGGATCCCTCAGCCTGGCCTGAACTCTCTCCATTCTGGGACCCCTAGGGGGCTGTCCAACTGCTGCTTTAGGTCTAATTCTGCAGTCGGACATCCCTCTCAGAATCCAGGACCACTGGCTCCTAACTGCTCACCTGCCTGCCTGATTACCCCTAACTACTCTGCCTGCCTGCCTGATTACCCCTAACCACCTTTGCCTGCCAGCCTGATTGCCCCCAACTGCCCTCCCCTGCTGACCTGATCGCCCCCAATTGCCCTTCCCTGCTGGCCTGATCACTCCCAATTGCCCTCCCCTGGTGGCTGAATCCCCCTAACCGCTTCTGCCTTGGCCCTGCCATCATGGCTTTGTCCGGAAGCTCTCTGGAAGGTCTCCTGGTCTAATTAACATATTAGTCTTTTATTAGTATAGATGTTATCCCAATAAATTTAATTAAAATTGTCTGCAAATTATGCTTACACTGGAAGTGAACCACTTATCAATTTTATTTTAATCATCACTATTGGTGTACTGTGTAGGTATAAAATTTGGCTTCCACACTGTCAGCATTTCTTGGGGGCCAGACTTCAGAGACTTCATAGATAGTTCTGAGGTCTTTGGCTTTGCTCTGAAGTTACTGGCTGCCCAAGTTATCACTTGAGGTGGTAAATTTTTCTACATTGTCTTGGTCTATTTCTGTATCATTTTTATTCAGTTCCTCATTTGGCCTGTGATAATGGCCACATATTGTTGTCTTTATAGCTTTCATAGGTTTTCTTGAAGGGATAGAAATTTTTGGAAAGGCTCCTTTCTTTGAACTCCCTTAAAGACATCTTTTCACCCCTATGGATGTCTTTAGTACCTGGATGGACAACAGAGTGAGTGCAGAAGGACATTGGTTTGTGGGGAAATGGCTGGGATGAAAGGGTAAAAATTCTTCATGAGAAAAAGTATGGGTTGAGGATGGAATCTTCCAGCAAGACCAGGGAGTCTTAGGGATATGCTGCTAAAGAAGAGGAGGAGTTTTGGTGTGGACCTTTCATCCTGGACACTGGACCTGGGTTAACAGGGCTTCTTCCTCTTTTACCTTCTTTTGGTGAATGGGGTTGGTTGTTACATAACTGTGCTAGGAGTTTGTGGTTTCCTGGTCATCTTCACCACGTCAAAATTTCCCAGGGTCCTACCCCAGGCCTCCTGAACATATGCTTTTCTCTAGGACAATGAGTCCCACACCTCCTAGGCTTTAATTAATCAGGAAGCCTCTCCTCCACCTAATGGTAGCTCTGGGAGAGAAATTTACACATCATAAAGCACCATCCTGACACTTCCATGGGGAGAGATGAGGAGGCCAAGATGCTTTGGTAAGAGAAAGTGGGCATTTCTTTAGCACTCCTAAGCCTTCTCAAACTTATTGATCCCATGTTCAGTTCTGATGAGTCACATAGTAGGGAGATGATGCTTCCTCCAAACATTTCCCCAGGTCACCCATTTCACTGGTTCATTGTTCTTTCTCATCCTTCACCATTAGCCAGTTTTCATAAGATTTACCTAAAATCTTTTCAAGGTAATGTGACTGTCTCTGTGGAGATGTGAATCATCCTGCTTCCTAGCACAGGTTGTTCTTATGCACCTTGAAAACCAGTAGCTTCTTGGCTACTACCAGAGAAACTTTCCATCTCACCCCCGTTTTCCCACTGTCCATGTGGCTCTCCCCAGCTATCTGTTGTCAAGGTTGAAATCATTGCCTTTAAGCTGTTTTTAATGAATAGAGTGGCTCAACTGGTTATCTTAGCTTTGTGTAAAATCTTGGGGGTGATCATAATAGGGATAGTATCTAGATTTGGGGTTTAACAGTATAAGGTGAATGAGGCAGGATTTTAAATTCCCGAAGTTGGGCTTCCTATTTGTATATTGAAAACTGCACCTCCCCCTGGCCCACCTCCTCAGGGAACTCGGGTAGTCAGACCCTTGATCTGAGGATTGAAAACTTGGGTTCATAGTGGATAGGAGTCCCAGGCCCTGTCAAAGTATGGATCAGAGGCAGGGCTAAAGGACCCTATGGAATCCATCTCAACCCTGCCATCAGGCTTTGGAATTGCCGGGCTTGGTACTGGATGTGACATACACTGACTTCCTGCAGAGGACTCAGGGCAGTGAGGCCTTGATCTGAGGAGTCCAGCCTTGGGTCAATATAGGGAGGATCCCAGGACCTGCCAGGGCTACAGGTGAGGAACATGAGGGAGGAGGGAAGGACCTTGGACCCTAGAACAGAATCATCCCACCCAGAATAGGCTGACAACAACAGGTGATTTCTGCATCCAGGTCTCAGAGAATCGGGGGCTTTGGTATAGGGAGTGGGACCTCAGATATTCAGAGGACCGGCCTAAGTCCTGCCAGAGTCAAGGTGAGGGCTCCAAGGAAACACTAATGGGACTCTGGATGCCACAACAGAGCGGACCCCACCCAAGGCCTTCCCCCAGCTGTAAGCCCTGGGAATCCCCAGGGTGGGATGACAACAGGCAATTTCTGCATCCAGGTCTCAGAGACTCAGGGGCTTTGGTATAGGGAGCGGAACCTTAGATATGCAGAGGACCATCCCAAGTCCTGCCAGAGTCAGCATTAAGATGTAGCGACCCTGGATTGCATAACAGAAGGGATCCCACAGAAGCCCACCCTGCTGTCAACCCTGGGAGTCCCCAGGGCAGGATGACCACATGTAGTGTTTCCTGACTTCCACAAATGGGTCTGAGAGATCCTGGGAACATGGTATCAGGAAAAGGGCCTCTGGCCCACAGAGGCGAGGACCCAGGTCCTGCTGGAGTCAACCGCTGAGGCAGTGGGCTGTCAGGGCTGGAGGCTGACAACTTTGCAGCGCCTGCCTCGCCCAGCCACGCCCACCCCCTGCCTGGGGATGTTCAGTCAAGCCTTTGGTCATTTTGGACGTTACAGACCCTGGCTCTTTATATATATACTAGAGGCCCAGTGCACAAAAATTTGTGCACTCAGGGGGGAGAGGGGTCCCTCAGACCAGCCTGTGCCCTCTCACAGTCTGGGACCCCTCGGGAGATAACGACCTGCTGGCTTAGGCCTGCTCCCGGGTGGCAGAGGGCAGGCCCAATCCCTAGGTACAGTCCCTGGTCAGGCTCAGAGCAGGGCTGACTGGGGAGTTGGGGCACCGTCCCCTGTCATGCACAGAGCAGGGTGGATCGGGAGGTTGCAATGCCACCCTCAGTCACGCTCAGGGTAGGGCTGATTGGGCGGTTGGGGCACCGCCCCCTGTCACACTCAAGGCAGGGTCGATGGGGAGGTTGCAGTGCCACCCCCTGTCACGCACAGAGCAGGGCCAATCAGGGGGTTGGGGAGCTCCCCCTTGTCATGCACAGAGCAGGGCGTATCAGGGGGTTGGGGAGCCACACCCTGTCACACTCAGGGCAGGGCCGATGGGGAGGTTATGGCTCTACCCCGTCACACACAGAGCAGGGCCCGTGGGGGGGGGGGGGGTTGGGGCGCCGCACCCTGTCACACACAGAGCTGCAGGGCGATCAGGGTGTTGGGGAGTTCCACCCTATCAGGCACAGAGCAGGGCTGATCAGGGGGTTGGGGTGCCTTCCCCTGTCACGAACAGAGCAGGGCAGATAGGGAGGTTGTGGCCCCGCCCCCGTCACACACACGGCCGCAGGGCGATCTGGGGGTTTGGGCGCTGCCCCCTGTCACGCTGATCCCGGTGCCGGGAGGCCTCGCGGCTCCGCTGATCCCAGTGCTGGGAGGCATATTACCCTTTTACTATATAGGATAGAGGCCTGGTGCACGGGTGGGGACTGGCTGGTTTGCCCTGAAGGGTGTCCTGGATCAGGGTGGGGGTCCCCACTGGGGTGCCTGGCCAGCCTGGATGAGGGGCTGATGGCTGTTTGCAGCTGGTCACACACCCTTCAGGGTGGGGGTCCCCACAGGGGTGCCTGGCCAGCCTGGGTGAGGGGATGATGGCTGTTTGCAGCTTGTCACACACCCTTCAAGGTTGGGGTCCCCACTGGGGTGCCTGGCCAGTCTGGGTGAGGGGCTGAGGGCTGTTTTCAGTCTGGCAGGTGACTGAAGCTCCCAACCACTCCTTTTTTTCTTTTTTTTTTATGCTGGGCCAGCTTTAGCTCTGAGGCTTGGCTCCAGCTCTGAGGCCTCGGCTGCTGAAAGCAGGTATCTGGTTTGTTTGGGTTCTATAATCAAAACACTGTTTCAACTCCAGCTCTGAGATCCCTGCTGGCTGAAAGCAGGTTTCTGGGATTTTGTTTAGCTTCTATATTTGTAACAATGTTTCAAACTGCAAGCTCAGAGACCAGCAGCGGCAGGCAGGGAACATTGGAGTCCTCCGTCACTGAAGCAAGCAAGCCTCATGTTCGCTTCAAGCTGCCTGGCTGCCAGCCGCCATCTTGGCTGGAAGTTAATTTGCATATCACCCTGATTAGCCAATGTGAAGGGTAGCGGAGGTATGGCTAATTACCATGTTTCTCTTTTAGATGATAATATATATATATATATATATATATATATATATATATATATATACACTCTAGAGGCTCGATGCATGAAATTTGTGCACGGGTAGGGTCCCTAGGCCTGGCCGGCGATCAGGGCCAATCTGTGGGGCAATTGGGAGGGCCCCTGCTGGCACCTGCCTTGGTTCGCCTGGGGTCTGCAGGCTGGGGGCAGCTCCTGCGTTGAGCATCTGCCTCCTGATGGTCAATGTGCGTCATAGCGACCAGTTGTTTGGTCAATTTGCATATTAGACTTTTTTATTATATAAGATAAATATATGGCAAGGGTTTACCTTCATTCTTTTGCATGTGGATATTCAGTTTTTCTAACATAGTTTGTTCAAAAGACTGCCCTTTCCCCATTGAAAGGACTTGGAAACAAAAATCATTTGACCGTATATGTGAAGATTTATTTCTGGGTTCTCTATTCTATTACATTTGTTTAAATATATTTCCCTATACTAGTACCACCAGTTTGATTATTGCAGATTCATAATAATTTTTGAAATCAGGAAGTGTGGTGCCTCCAATTTTATTCTTTTTCAAGATTGCTTAGGCTATTTAGGGCCCCTTAAGATTCCATATGGATTTTATGATGAATTTTCCTATTTATAAAAAAAGAAATCATCAGGATTTTGATAGGGATTTCATTGAACCTATAGATAGCTTTGAGTGCTATTCACATATTAACAATATTACGTTTTCCTATCCATGAGTGAAGAACCTTTATTTATATGTATCTTTATTTTAGCAACATTTGTACTTTTCAGTGTAAAAGTTGCTCCCCTCCTTGGCTAAGTTTATTTCTAAAGATTTTATTATTTCGATGCTGCTGTAAATGAAATTATTTCTTTTTTAATGGTATTTTATTTTATTTGTAATAAATCTTTATTGTTGACCGTATTAAACATGTCCTTTTCCCCCCATTGCCCTCTCTCATCTCCCACCCCCAGCCTTCACCACCCTATTGTCTGTGCCTATGGGTTATGCATATATGCATATGAGAGATCAACCAATGGACTCATATAAAATTGTTTCTTAATTTTCTTTTTATTCAATGTATATAAAAACAACTGATATTTTTGTTTATTCTTATCCAGCTCAGTGAATTTTTACATATAAATGCATCCATGTAACCAACACATCAAAATATGGAACTTTTCCATCATCCCCCCCAAATTCTCTCATGTTGCTTTCCAGTCATATTCCTAATCACTATTGTGGAGTCTATTAACATCAGTCTCTCTCTCTCTCCCTCTCTCTCCTTCTTCTCTTTCTAAAATCAACAATCATATCCTTGAGTGAGTATTTAAAAAAAAAAAAACTTTATTGTGTGGTTGTCTATGTATGGGCATATAAATTGTTTCCAAACCTTTTGATATTATAAATAATCCTACATTGAATAATTTTTTGTAGAAGCAGGAATATTAGGTCAAAGAGTAAATGTGCTTTTACATGTTCAGTTATTTCAGTAGTATACTAAAGGTGGTTCCTCCTGGCTTTCAATAATCAATTTTTACATTTGCAGTAACTTTGTGAGCTAATTGTAAAATACAGACATTAGTAAAAATTAAATCATATAAGCTTACCATTAAAATAATATTAAAATTAAGATAATAAATACTCAGGAGAAACTGAGATGACGGCATAGATAAACTCCAGGAAATTGCTGCCTCCCACAACAACTTCAAAAATACAACAAAAAGACAAAACGGACATCATCCAGAACTACAGGAAGGCTTGCTGAATGGAAATTATACAACTAGAAGGAAAGAAAAGCACACTGAGAGCCAGAGGAGCTGCGGAAGTAAAGTGCAGAGGTACGGAGGCTCGCACATGCAGAAAGGGGCTGGCACCTGAGGACGCGGCTGTCTTTTTGAATCAGGAGGGAGTCACAAGCTCCCGACTGCTCTGAACTCCAGTTCCGGGAAGTCTCTGGGGACCCAGGACTCATACAGGGAGAAACTGAACTGTCTGGCAGCGGGCAGAACTCGGAACTTGAGGTCGGCTTTCCCTCAGAGGTGCTTGCAGCAATTACCTGGACACTGAGACGCGTGGCCCTTTAGGGCAGGGCTGAGAATCTGCCATAGCTGCTTGCTCCGCCCTTTGATTCCCTGAGACCCCGCCCCACCCAGGCTGCGGCAGAGGCTTATGCATATGAATGCCCCAGCCCTTTGCAACCTGAAAATAACCTAACTGCAGCTGGGCCAGACAGACCCAGAACTTCCAAGAGAAGGCCCAAGGCCCCACAGCGGCTTGCATTGCTTCACAGCTGGGCCTCATCTGGGCACCTCCAAACCCCCAAAAAGGAAGGGGAATCTGCAGTTCTCTACATAGCTCCTGCTGGGTAACCTCCAAGAGCCAGTGTACCCGGTGGTCAGAGGGGGACCATCCGGATTACAACTCCTGAGATCCATAAGGGACACACTCAGGGGGCAGACTCAGTGAGCACCAAAACCCCACTGAAGCAAGTCTTGCCCCAGAAGGGTGTCTTCAGCACAGAAGTTCTCCCACTGCAGACACAGCTGATTCTCACTGCCAATTGGCCTGGAGGTCAATTCCTCCCAGTGATCCTACAACAATCAAGGCATAACTACAATAAGACTGTGCACAAAGCCCACAAGGGGGTACACCAAGAGTGTCCACCTCAGGTAACTGGGGAGGCTGAGCCACTGAGCCCTACAGGATACCTAGCAGACAAAATGACTCTACCAACACAGGGAAGCATAAAAAATGCGGAGACAAAGAAACAGGTCACAAATGACAGAAATGGAGAAAAGCAAACGACTGGATATAGAGTTCAAGGCCACGTTTATAAGGTTTTTCAAGAATTTTATGGAAACCACCGATAAATTTAGTGAGACCCTCGATAAATCTAGTGAGACTCTCGAGGATATGAAAAAGGACCAAGTAGAAATTAAGCATACACTGTCTGAAATAAAGAATAATATACAGAGATCCAACAGCAGACAAGAAGATCCCAAGAATCAAGTCAAAGGTTTGAAATACGAAGAAACAAAAAATACCCAACCGAAAAAGAAAAAAGATTCCAAAAATATGAAGATAGTGTAAGGAGCCTCTGGGACAACTTCAAGTGTACCAACATCAGAATTATAGGGGTACCAGAAGAAGAGAGAGGGCAAGATATTGAAAACCTATTTGAAGAAATAATGACAGAAAACTTCCCCTACCTGGTCAAAGAAATAGACTTACAAGTCCAGGAAGCGCAGAGAACCCCAAACAAAAGGAACCCAAAGAGGACCACACCAAGACACATAATAATTAAAATGCCAAGAGCAAAAGACAAAGAGAGAATCTTAAAAGCAGCAAGAGAAAGACAGTCAGTTACCTACAAGGGAGTACCCATATGACTGTCAGCTGATTTCTCAACAGAAACCATGCAAGCCAGAAGAGAGTGGCAAGAAATATTCAAAGTGATGAATGCCAAGAACCTACAACCAAGATTACTTTATCCAGCAAAGCTATCATTCAGAATAGAAGGTCAGATAAAGAGCTTCACAGATAAGAAAAAGCTAAAGGAGTTCATCACCACCAAACCAGCATTATATGAAATGCTGAAAGGTATTCTTTAAGAAGAGGAAGAAGAAAAAGGAACTCTTACCATTTGCCACAGCATGGATGGAACTGGAGAGAGGATAAATACCACATGATCTCACTCATTTGTGGAATATAATGAACCACATAAACTGATGAACAAGGACTGATCCAGTGACGGAGAGGCATGACTGGACTGTCGGGCCTTGGAGGGAAGGTAGGAGAGGGTGGGGGTAAGGGGAAAAGATCAACCAAAGGACTTATATGCAAGCATATAGGCCTAACCAATGGACACGGACAACGGGGGGCGGTGAGGGCATGAGCGGGGGGGGGGGGGCTAGAGGGTAACGTGGGGATAAGGACACATATGTAATATCTTAATCAATAAAAAATGTCTAAAAAAAAGATAATAAATACTCAAAACTCATCACTTCCTAATTCTTTTTAACTACCATTTTCTATTAGCTATGTTCTTTTAGTTATTTATGTGAATTGTAATTATATGGTGAGAAAACTATATAGTGTGGGGCAAAAGTAGATTTACAGTTGCTAATACGGAAAATCTCTGTATATAAAAGCTTAAGCAACTGAACGACCAAACAACTGGTCAACCGGTTGCTATGATGTGCACTGACCATCAGGGGGGAAACACTCAATGTAGGATCTGCTCCCTGGTGGTCAGTGCACTCCCACAGGGGAAACAGCGCTTAGTTGATCAATGGGTGCTAGATGCCAGGCTCATGGTTGGCAAGTGCAGCTGCAGCAATGCTATAGTGGCAGGTGCTGTGAGGCCAGGATGAGCGGGAGCAGCACCAGCCTGGGCTCAGGCTCCTCCCCAGCCACCCTCCACTGCACGCACTACTACATCCCTCAGGGGATGTTGGCCTGGCCTGCAGGGATCAGGCCTAGACCAGCAGTCTGACATCCCCCAAGGGGTCCCGGATTGCGAGAGGGCACAGGCCAGGCTGCGGGACCCCACTGGTTCACAAATCTGTGCACCAGGCCTCTAGTAATGCAATAACTAATCAACAGTAATACAACAATAGACTCCGTGTTTTGGTTACTCACAACTGTAAGTCTAATTTGACCCACTGGTATAGCCATGTGCTAATGTGCATTTCTTCCCAATTTGAAATTGGCCTCAATAGGACAATTTTCACCAAACAAATCAGCAAAGGCTGCACATCAGAATTTTTTGGTTTAGGTTTTGGAGAACCAGCTGTCAAACATTTACCAGCACACCACTATGTATTTTGAAATTCCCTTCAAAGGAATCATATCATTCTGCAGTCTTATCAGCAATGTAATAGAGTGCCTGTTTCCTCACAGCCTCACAGTGTATTCTAAAACATTTGAAGTTTTTCAAACTGATCAAAATAAATTTTTAGTCAGTGTAGTTTTTATTTGCATTTCTCCTATTACAAGTAACATTGAGCATCTTTTTTTATATATATAAGGGACCAGTGGCCCGTTGCATGAATATTCGTGCAATAGGCCTTCCTTCTCTTAGCTGCCGGCACCGGTTTTCCTCCGGCACCCGGGACCCAGGCCTTTGGTCCTGCTGAAGCAGTGAGACTTGGCTTCTCTGCTCCAGTGGCTCCCAGCCCCTCCTTTTTTTCCAGCTCCTCCAGTGGAGTCCAGGGTGGACTGGAAGCCTGGGTTGCCCCCTGCAACCCAGGCCCCCAGAACCTCCTGGAGTGGAGCCCAGGGTGGGCTGGAAGCCTGGGTTGCCCCCAGCGACCCATGCTCCCTGCAACCCAGGCCCCCAACCACTCCTTGAGCAGAGCCCAGGCCCCCAGCCCCTCCTTGAGCGGAGTCCAGGGCTGGCGGGAAGCTTGGCTTCCTCCGTTGGCAAGAGCAATCCAAGCCTCCTGCTCACTTCAGCTCCATGGCTGCCACCACCTTCAGTTGTCTTCAGTCTTCACTCCACGCCTGCATATGTAAATTAACCACCATCTTTGTTGAGTTAATTTGCAGAGTCACTCTGATTGGCTGGTGTGTGTAGTGGAGTGGCGGAGTTATGGAGTGAAGGTTAATTTGCATGTTTCTCTTTTATTAATGTAGATAATTATACATATTTCGGTGAACTGTTTGTTTATATATTTTGCCCATATTTCTTAGACAATTTTGATCTTTTTTCCCCATATTTTAAAGAGTACATATCTATTTATTAGGGTGATTAGTGCTTTTTGTGACATATTACAAATGACATTTTCACTGATTTACCTTTTTGCTTTACTTATGACTTTTTGACCATGCAGATATTTTTATGTAACCAAATTTTTCAGTATTTTATTGCATTGGGAGTTTCAATCATAGTTAGAAAGATTAACAATTCTCTGTCATATGACTTTAATTGGGAGCAATAGATCAAACAAATTCCATTAAATAGACATTAGGAACCTATTATTTGCAAAAAGTTGTGGTGAATACAAAAACAAAAAAAATTTACACAACCTTCATCTCAAGGAATCCATATTTAATGGAAAACATTGACCTATACATGATTTTTCTGAAACTGTTGTTAATTGTATCTGACCGAGCTCTGTTTAAATTAAGTATCAAGGCTAAAATAGGTATATAATACTACATGGTAGTTCTATTACATTCCTTTTTAGGCTCACCTTCCCACTTATCATGATGAATATCCTATACTAGAGGCCCAGTGCATGAATTTGTGCACCAGTGGGGTCCCTTGGCCTGGCCTGTGGGATTGGGCCAAAACCAGCTCTCTGACATTCCCCAAGGGATCCTGGATTGATAGAGGGTGCAGGCCAGGCCAAGGGACCCCACCAGTGCATGATCGGGGCTGGGGAGGGACACAGGAGGTTTGCCAACCAGGGAGGGACCATGGGAGGGCTCCAGGGCATGTCCATCCCGTCTTGCTCAGTCCCAATCAGCCAGACCCCAGCAGAAAGCTAACCTACTGGTCAGAGCATCTGCCCCCTGGTGGTCAGTGCACATCATAGCGAGCAGTCGAGTGGCCTTAGCATATCATTAGTATATTGTACTTTGATTGGTTGAACAGTCGACCGGTCACCAGACCACCAGATACTTGGCATATTAGGCTTTTATTATATAGGATAATAAAAGCCTAATATGCCAAGTGTCCAGTCATCTGGTCAACCAATCAAAGAGTAATATGTCAATGATATGCTAATGCCACTCAACTGCTCGCTATGACGTGTACTGACTACCAGGGGGCAGACAGTCGACTGGTCAACCAGTCACTATGATGAGGTAAGATGGGGTTGGACATATCCTGGAGCCTTCCCGCAGTCCCTCCCTGGCTGGCCAACCTCCTGCATCCCTCCCCAGCCTGCCAGCCTTGATCGGCCCTGATCAGGACTGGGCAAGATGGGGTTGGACATGCCCCGGAGCCTTCCTGTGGTCCCTCCCTGGTTCCAATTGTACACCTGTAGGGTCCCTCAGCCTGGCCTGAGCCCTCTTGCAATCAGGGACCCCTCAGGGGATGTCAGAGAGCTGGTTTAACCTGGTCCTGCAGGCCACTCCCCTCGGGAGGGCACCAGATGCAGGACTCATGACTAGCGAGCACTACTGTGGCAGCGCGAGCCTCTTCTGATCAGGACTGATTGTGCGCAAGCTGGCGGCAGGTGCAGTGGGGCCCAGATGAGTGGGAGCGGCAAGTAGGAGCTACAAGTGGCATTGGACTGTGGCTTTCGGCCTGATTTCCCACAGGCCACCCCAAGGGACCCTACCTGTGCATGAATATGTGCACCGGGCTTCTAGTTTCATATATATTTTCTCTTTCACTTTCAACCTTTGCTTATATCTGATTACTTTTCCTCTTTCCTCACTGAAAAAGTTACATGTGTTTAAAAGTAAGAACATAGAATGTATTGACTAGTGAATTGCAGCTGCATAACACCAAGCAATTTTATTATATTTTCTGTTTCAATTTCTTCATCTGAAATATTGAAATAATAATAATACTTTTCTGATATATATGAATAAATGTGTATGTGTGTATTTAATACCTGGCAAATAATAAGTGTTTGCTATCATCATCATCATCATCATCATCATCATCATCATCATCATCATTATCTATGTTATCTTTATCTAGGAACTCCCTCATTTTTCCATGCCCAAATTTATAGTCTGACCTTTGTCTATATTCATATTCTTCTCCTTTCCTATAATTTCCAAAGGCTCACCAGCCCTGAGTCCTCCTTCTATCAAAGATCAATTCTTTCATCTGTTCTTTTGTTCCTATCCTCTGTCTCCTCTTCAAGAATTTTGCTACTTTATTTATCTTCTCCCTTTCCTACATCATTTATTTTCCCCTTCTTTACTGGAACATTTCCATCAACGTTAGCATGCCTTACTTTTTTTTTCCCAGTCTTCCATTTTACAAAAAGAAAAAACTATTCTTGGCACACACTGTATCCCACTATCTTTCCATTTCCCTGTTATTTGTCCTAAGCAAATTTATTGAAAGATGTATCCACATTTACTTTCTTCAATTTATGAGTTTCCATTTAAACTTCACCTCTGAACAGTATAGCTTCTTTCTCCTCAATTCAACTGAAAGCACTCATGAGACAGTCAACAAAAGCTTCCATGATATAAAATTCAATGGACTTTTCTTTGTCACCTTATTTGACATAGGTGGCATGTAGAACAATTTATCTCACTATTTTTCTTGAAATATGCTTTGTTTTCAGCAACATCACCCTCTCCTTTTTTCTACCACATTAGCTGCTTTAAATAAATCTTTGTAGCCTCTTCTCCTCTACTTTCTAAATATTGGAATTCTTCAGGACTGTGTGCTTGGTCATCTCTTCTCTCTTCTCCTCTTCTCTTCTCTTCTCTTCTCTTCTCTTCTCTTCTCTTCTCTTCTCTTCTCTTCATGTTCTGTTGATTCTGCAATCATTTACTCCAGCTTATTCTGTTTCACTGAGACCCTGATTTATAGCCCATTGATCAATTGACATTTTCATTTGTTGTCTAATGTACTAGTATATCTCAAAATAAAGATATGGACAATTGAACTCTCTATCTGTCCTCTCCAAATCCACCTCCTACATGCATAGCCTACATCTTAGTAAAAGGCACTAATTAATTGTTCATATCATAAACTTAATTATACCCTTGATATCTTCTCTTCTCCCACATCCAATTTTTCAGTACTTCCTCACAATTTTATCTCCAAACTATGTACTCAATCTGCCCTCTTTTCTTCATATACATTGACATTTCTTTAGGTCAATTAACCATTATTTTTTTGCTTGGACTAGTGTAACAGCTTCCAACTTAGACTGTTTTTAAGCATTATTGTTCCTACATTACCCCATAAGAGGTAAACTTAATAATTTTTAATGTAAATTAAATAATATTACTCTATTGCTTGTTATTCTTAAATGAATTCCCACTGAACATGAATAAAAAGTTATAGTATTTACCATGTCTCACACAGGCTAAACCTATCTCTCCAGACTCACTGCATACCATTTTTTTCACCACATTCACTGTGCCCACCTCCACATTAGTTTCCTTTTAGTTCTTTGATTATAACAAGGCTTTTCCTATCTCAGTACCTTTGTATATCATACTCTCTTTGCTTGGAATGGCATTCTTCAAACTCCTCACAAAACCGCTCCCTCACTATCTCTTAAGCCTGACCTTGAATATATGTCTCCACTGAGACCTTTGTTGACCACCTTATTTAAATAGAACTTTCCACTTCTTGATCTGCATTATTCTTCAAATCAGCCCCTTGTGCATGTTTTTCATATCACTAACTACAACTCTCAATTTATTTACTCGTTTGTTTTTACCTGCTTCTTCTAGTAGAATGTATGATCCATAGAATTAAGCACTATATATCTTATTCCCTGTTTTATCTGAGGGATTCAGCAAAGTGACTGGAATACATTAGGTATGAAAATATCTGTTGAATTAATTAAATTACAAATTAATGAATGATAAAATAATTAAATATTTTTGTTTTAGGCCTTGGATTCCATGGTAAGGTTTTTGGACTTTATTTTGTAGGTAATAAAATACTATGTAATGAATATACAAAGTGGAATAAATGCTTATCCAGAGGTAAAAGTTTAATGCTGTGGAAGAATAGAGGAAGGAGTTAATTTTAGTTAGAGGAAAATTAGGAAAGGTTGATGAAGGAGATTACATTTGAACTGAACTTTCAAGGATGGTAAAATGTTTACATGCGGAGATAAGAGGATTAAGTGGAAAGGTCCAAAGCGTATTTTAATAAAGGAATACAACCCAATACACCTTAGAGAATTAGGTATAAGGCATGCTTAGTGAAAGATAAATCTGAATAAAGTAGTTGGGAAAGATTGTGGAAAGCATTGAATGTTGAGCGGTGAAATATCCTAAGCAAAGCAGGGGTTATAGATTGTCAAATCTTCGTTCATGCTTCCTCCTGAAATTTCTCTTGAATCTATCCCCTCCTTTACATTCCATACTTCCTCTTCTCTGGCTCAACCTAAGTTACCCATTGCCTGTACTATTCAAACTACTTCGTAATTGGACTTTTCTCTTCTTCTCCTTCTTGTAACATTTTAAAAATATATTTTGTAATATATATATTTTATTGACTTCAGAGTGGAAGGGAGAGGGAGATAGAAACGTCAATGATGAGAATCATTGATTGGATGCCTCCTGCACATCCCCTACTGGGAATTGAGCTCTTAACCAGCGCATGTGCCCTGACTGGGAATTGAACCATAATCTGGTTCATAGGTCAATGTTCAATCACTGAGCAACACTAGCCAGGCCCAGCTTAATCTTTCTAATGCAGAGCTCTGATCATACCATATCCTTCTTCAATAAATTTCAGTCATTCTGTGTTGGCCACAGGGTAAAATCTAAATTCCACAGCAGGATAGTTGAAGCTCCACTCCCCTTCATTCCACCTCTCCTCTCACTCATACCAGGCAATTTAACATATACTTCCAGCTTCTGTAGCTTTTATACATCCCCTTTATGAATCTTACCTCCACTTACATGGTCCCCTCTGCACATCCTATAATTTTCCTCTATCGATCTCTTTGCACATAGTTGCCTCCCCTTATAGAATTTTTTCTAATTCCTTTTCTATCCAAGTGGACATGTATGAATTCTGCTCATCTCTAACATCTTTTCCATCAAGATTTTACTAGTTTTCCACTTTCCCAAGTTATTAGTAAATTCCTCTCTTCTGAATCTCCATAACATGTTGCCTGTACCTCTCTCACAAATAGCATTGTATTAGCCATTGAGGATACAAAGATGAATAAGACACAACCTAACATAATTCTTTATACTATTTATCTATATAAAACCCTAATATGCAGATCGACTTAATGGTGGAACGACCTGCGAAACAACTGGTTGGTGGGGGCGGGGCCAGAGAGCAGGCAGTTCCAGGCCGCCAGCCAAGGCTGGTGCCAGCAGGGGCCCCTGATCGCCCCGCCAGTCACCCCACAGATTGACCATGATCACCGGCCAGGCCTAGGGACCCTACCCTTTATATTGGGAACAGTCTCTTAGATTTAAAAATTAAAACCTGGCAAGGCTACTCTAACACTGAAAAAAACAGGATGATGTAGTGATGACATATATGGAATCTGGCTTGCATATTTTGTGGTCAGCCCTGATTCTGACACTTATAACTGTGTGACAAAGCCAATTACTTAACTTCTCTCTGCTTCAGCTTTTCCACCCATAAGATGGGGAAAATGGTACCACTGCCTCAGAAGGATCATGTTATGTATTACTTTTTATAATTAGTGCAAAAAATATGTAGCTGCCTATACAATAGCAAAATGCTTTTCACCTATATGAAAAGTATGGTCACTAGTGCATGCAGCATCCTGGATTGCGAGAGGGGTGTCCGACTGCTGATTTAGGCCCATAAACCAGCATTTGGACATCCCTCAATGGGTCCCAGATTGCAAGAGGGTGCAGGCCCAGCTGAAGGATTGCCCCCCTCCCCTGCCTGCATGAATTTTGTGCATTGGACATCTGGTGCTACATTATAAAGATCAAGAATGTAGGATGCTGTGTGTGTGTGATAAAGAACATTGTAGTCAGGCAACATAGTTTGGTTACTCTCTCCAAATAATGTAGAATAAACCTCCCTTTGGTCTCTATGAAAAATAGGCTATACAAATAGCTTTCATTTGAGAAACTAGTTTATATATCATCTCTTTACTGCAAATAGCACTGTGACAGTATCTTTGAGATTATGTGTTCTTTCGTTCCCTTTACTGGGAATGTTGTGGAAGAAAAAAGGTGGATTCATAAACATTCTTTGAATACTTCCTATGTGTCATTTAATTCTCACAACAATTCTATAAACATATCCTGTAATGTTCATTTTACATATGAGACAACTGAAGCATTAAATGAGTGGATAAGTCAAGATAAAAATTCAGTCTAGGAATTGAAATTGGGATTAAAATCCATGCAGTCTGGCTCCACAGTGTTCATTATTTAACCACCATGCTATACTACATAGCTACCACTCTTAAATAGAAATTAATATATTAGTTCATTCAGAAAGGAAACTTTTTATAGCTTCTGAGAAGACTTTGTGATATTTATTCCTTTGTAAGAAAACATTGCTCTTTTATGGAAACATGGCACAATTTTTTTTTGTTTGGTTTTTTTTATTTATTTATTTTTGTTGTTGTTGTTGTTGTTGATGATGGTTTCTTTTGCTGTGCAGAAGCTTTTTATTTTGATGTAGTCTCATTTGTTCATTTTCTCTTTAGTTTCAAGTGCCCTAGGAGCTGTATCAGTGAAGAAATTGCTTCGGCATATGTCTGAGATTTTGTTGCCTTTGGATTCTTCTAGAATTTTTATGGTTTCCTGTCGTACATTTAAGTCCTTTATCCATTTTGAGTTTATTTTTGTGTATGGTGTAAGTTGGTGGTCTAGTTTCATTTTCTTGCATATATCCGTCCAATTTTCCCAACACCATTTATTGGAGAGACTATCTTGGCTCCATTGTATGTTCTTGCCTCCTTTGTCAAATATTAATTGAGCATATTGGTTCGGGCCGATTTCTGGGCTCTCTATTCTATTCCATTGATCTATATGCCTGTTCTTGTGCCAGTACCAGGCAGTTTTGAGAACAGTGGCTTTGTAATACATCTTGATATCTGGTATCGAGATCCCACCTACTGTGTTCTTTTTCAGGATTGCAGCAGCTATTCGGGGTCTTTTTTTATTCCAGATGAATTTTTGGAGAGTTCGTTCTAGATCTGTGAAGTATGCCGTTGGTATTTTAGTGGGAAGTGCATTGAATTTATAGATTACTTTGGGTAGTATGGGCATTTTAATGATGTTGATTCTACCAATCCATGAACACGGTATGTTCTTCCATCTGTTTATGTCTTCCTCTATATCTTTTTTCAACGTCCTGTAGTTTTCTGAGTAGAGGTCTTTTACCTCTTTGGTTAAGTTTATTCCTAGGTAGCTTAATTTTTTTGGTGCGATGGTAAACGGGGTTGTTTTTATAATCTCTCTTTCTGAAAGTTCACTATTGGTGTATAGAAATGCCTCAGATTTCTTGGGGTTAATTTTGTATCCTGCTATATTGCCAAATTCATGTATTAAGTCTAGTAGCTTTTTGATGGAGTCTCTAGGGTTTTGTATGTATAATATCATGTCGTCTGCAAATAAGGACAGTTTTACTTCCTCTTTTCCAATTTGGATGCCTTTTATTTCTTCTTCTTGCCTAATTGCAATGGCTAACACTTCCAGTACTATGTTGAACAGGAGTGGTGTGAGGGGGCATCCCTGTCTTGTTCCTGTTCTTAGGGGAAATGGTGTTAGTTTTTGTCCATTGAGTATGATGTTGGCTGTGGGCCTGTCATATATGGCTTTTATTATGTTGAGGTATGATCCTTCTACTCCCGCCTTACTGAGAGTTTTTATCAAAAATGGGTGTTGAATTTTGTCACATGCTTTTTCTGCATCAATTGATATGACCATGTGTTTTTTTTCTTTCAATTTGTTTATGTGATGTATCACGTTTATTGATTTGCGGATATTGTACCATCCTTGCATCCCTGGGATAAATCCTACTTGGTCATGGTGTATGATCTTTCTGATGTACTGCTGGATCCGATTTGCTAAGATTTTGTTGAGGATTTTGGCATCTATGTTCATGAGGGATATTGGCCTGTAATTCTCTTTCATTGTGTTGTCTTTACCTGGTTTTGGTATTAGGGTGATGCTGGCTTCATAGAATGAGCTTGGAAGTGTTCCTTCCTCTTGAATTTTTTGTAGTAGTCTGAGGAGGATAGGTTTTAGTTCTTCCTTGAATGTTTGGTAAAACTCCCTGTGAAGCCATCTGGTCCTGGGCTTTTGTTTGCTGGAAGCTTTTTGATGACTGCTTCAATTTCTTCCATAGTTATTGGCCTGTTGAGATTTTTAGATTCTTCCTGATTGAGTTTTGGAATGTTGTATTTTTCTAGGAATTTGTCCATTTCCTCCAGGTTGTCTAGTTTGTTGGAGTAGAGTTGTCCATAGTATTTTTTAACAATCATTTGTATTTCTGTGGGGTCTGTTGTTATTTCGCCTCTATCGTTTCTGATTTTGTTTATTTGGGTCCTCTCTCTTTGCTTCTTGGTGAGTCTGGCTAGAGGTTTGTCAATCTTGTTTATCCTTTCAAAGAACCAGCTCTTGGTTTCATTGATTTTCTGTATTGTTTTTTTGGTCTCTATGTCATTTATTTCTGCTCTAATCTTTATTATCTCCTTCCTTCTGCTCACTCTGGGGTTTTCTTGTTGCTCTCTTTCTAATTCTTTGAGTTGTAGAGTTACATGATTTACTACCATTTTTTCTTGTTTTTTGAGATAGGCCTGTAGAGCTAGAAACTTCCCTCTCAGGACTGCTTTCATTGTGTCCCATAGGTTTTGGATTGTTGTGTTTTCATTGTCATTAGTTTCCAGGATGTTTTTAATTTCTTCTTTGATCTCATTGGTAACCCAATCAATATTTAATAGCATGCTATTCAGCTTCCAGGTGTTTGAGTATTTTGGGTTGTTTTTATTGTAGTTTATTTCTAATATTATGCCATCGTGGTCTGAGAAGATGCTTCTTATGATTTCAATCTTCTTGAATTTGGGGATACTTTGCTTGTGACCCAATATATGGTCTATTTTTGAATATGTCTTATGAGCATTTGAGTAGAATGTATATTCCCTGGCTTTGGGGTGAAGTGTTCTGAAGATGTCTATTAAGTCCATCTGATCTAGTGAGTCATTTAGGATTGCTGTATCTTTGCTGATTGTTTGTCTAGAGGGCTTATCCAGTGCTGTCAGTGGTGTATTAAAGTCCCCTACTATGATTGTATTGTTGTCGATCTCTCCTTTGATATCTTCCAGGAGTTTTTTTATGAATTTGGGTGCTCCTGCATTGGGTGCATATATGTTTACCAGGGTTATATCTTCTTGTTGTATTTATCCCTTTAGTATTATGAAGTGGTCTTCCTTATCTCTTGTTATGGCCTTCACTTTGAGGTCTATTTTGTCTGAAATAAGTATTGCTACCCCAGCTTTCTTTTCCTTTCCATTTGCCTGAAAGATATTTTTCTATCCTTTCACTTTCAGTCTGTGTGAGTCCCTTCTAATGAGGTTGGTTTCTTGTAGAGAGCAGATGTATTGGTCATGTTTTTTTATCCATTCAGCCACTCGATGTCTTTTGTTTGGAGCATTTAGTCCGTTTACGTTTAAAGTTATTATTGAAAGGTACTTGTTTGTAGCCATTTCTGTTTTTGTGTGGCTGTTTTCTTTCTGAGCTTTTTATTTCTTCTTTTTATACCAGACCCTTTAGCATTTCTTGCATTGCTGGCTTGGTGGTGATAAACTCCCTTAACCTTTTTTTTGTCTGTGAAGCTTCTTATTTCCCCTTCAAATCTAGACGTTGAGTCGTTCAGTGGTTGCTCCCTGGGTGGCAGTGACTCCTTGGTCTGTGGTTGCTCTTCGGGCGGTTGCGGTGTCATCTGCTCTTCAGTTGGCAGCAGCAACTCTGGTGGGTGCTGTTCACAGCTGTGGTGGCTCTTCTGGCTGGTGGGGGGAGGTTTCACGTACAGCTGCTGTTCCTCAGCAGAGGGTACGGTGCTCAGGAAGCTGCTGTTGCTTGGACCTGCTGCGTTGATTTAAAGGCACAAAATACAACACAACAAGGCACCACATTCCAGGCACTAAACACAAATATATTCATGATATTAATTACCCCAAATAAAGGTGACCACCCGAATTAAGAGAATTAAGGGATAAGGAAGAAGGAAGATAAAAGAGAAAAAAGAAAAGAAAAGTAGGGACCAAAAAAAGGAGTGCAAAAATGAAATTGGGAAAAAGGAGGGGGGGAAATAAAAGCGAGAAAAGAAAAGAAAAGAAAAAAAGAGCGAAAAGAGAGAATGAAGTGGAAGAGGGGAAGAGCCTTTTTATATGAGGAGAATACTCCTATAGAACCGCCACTAATCCCAACAAATTCCAGCAACAGCTCCCTGGAGATGGATGCAAACTGGAAACAACCAATAATATAATGATGAAAATAGAATGGAGAACACTAATCCCAAAATAAAATGAAGAGAAAATAAAATGGCACTTTAAAAAATGGTAAAATGGTAGTAGTAATAATACTGGTTAAAAATAAGAAGGTAGTAATTAAAAGGGTAAAATCAGGTGATGGAAAAAGAAGAAGAAAGAAAGAAAAAAAAGGAAAAGAAAAAAAAAGAAGAAGAAAAAGGAAAAAAATTGGTTTCTTAGTTAAAAGGTGAAAATAGAAAAAAAAAATTGCAGTAGTGAAGGTCCTTTGGTTCTTCTATTCTTCAGTCTGGCTCACCTTTAGTCCTGCCAGGTATTCAGGAGAGTTTTGAGTTTCACTGCGATACACTGTCCCTCTGTGTTGTAAACCACAGTCCTTATTTTAAAGCAGGCCGTATTTGTTTCCCAGACTGCCTTATTTTGTGTTTAGCAAAGAGTCAGTTTGTGGCTCAGCCTCTGGGTGGCAGTGTTCTGGGGTTGGCCTCTGAGGCTATACGGCATCTCTATCGCACTTAAAAGTGATTTGGAGAGGTCAACTATCCAGAGCTGGTTTCTTAATAGTTACCTGCTCTGTGTTGTTGCTGGGATTTGGCACAATTCTTGATGCAAATATGTTTCAAAGGAAATGACCTGGCATCTTCTTTCATCTAAATCCTGTGAAATTAGTAAACATACCTGCAAAGTTCAATCAATAAATCAAATAATAAATCTTAAGTACATACCATGTGGCCCAAACCTGTAAGGAATAGGAAAAAATGTGGGTGCATAAAAATATGCAACAATATCAGGAACAATGCATTGAATGGGCTGAAATATTTTTGAATGAGTGTTGTAGAGTTGGAGAAGAAACCCAAATATAAACGCTTCTGATCTTTTCCCATAACTCACACAGTGGCCCACTCTACACATTAGATCTATGAAATACACTGAATGTGACATATTCTTACTTAATCTGTAATGTCTCTTCTGGATGTCACTGGTGCTCACATAATCTGGAATACAGACTGAGGCTGTGAGCATTCCTAGAGAATCAGCATGAAATTCTGAAGACAAGAAAGACAACAGCAGTGATTGAACACCTACTGTAAAATAAGCATAGTTTATTTACTATAGAATCACACAATATGTGGTCCTCTATGAATGGCTTTATTCACTTAGGGTACTGTTTTTTTAAATTTATCTTTATTGTTGAAAGCATTACAGATGTCCCTTTTCCCCATTTACCTCTTCCACCTCACACTCACCCCCCAGGCCTTCACCATACTATTGTCTGTGTCCATGGGCTATGCATGGGATATCATATATGCATATAAATTCCCCCGTTAATCTCTCCCCAGCTCCCCACCCCCTCCTTCTCTAAGATTCCTCAATCTATTCCATGCTTCTATATCTCTGGATCTATTTTGTTCATCAGATTATTTTGTTCATTAGATTCCACATATGTGATACTTGTCTATCTCTAACTGGCTTATTTCAACTTATTCAGGTCCCTCCAAGCTGTCTCAAAGGGTAAGAGACCCTTCTTTTTTACTGCTGCATAGTATCCCACGGTGTAAATGGACCACAGCTTTTTCTGTGTACTCATTTACAGATGGGAATTTGGACTGTTTTCATATCCTAGCTGATGTAAATTGTGCTGCTATGAACATAGGGGTACATATATTATTTCTGATTGATGTTTCAGGTTTCTTAGAATACATTCCCAGAAGTGGGATCATTTGGTCAAATGGCAGTTCCATTTTTAACTTCTTGAGGAATCTCCATACTGTTTTACATAGTGGCTGCCCCAGTCTGCATTCCCACCAGTAGTGTAGGGTTCCCTTTTCTCCACATCCATGCCAGCACTTGTCATTTGCTGATTTGTTAATGTTAGTCATTCTGATAGGTATGAGGTGATATCTCATTGTCATTTACATTTACATCTCTCTGATGATTAATGACTTTGAGCATTTTTTTTTCATTTGTCTCTTAGCCATCTGCATGTCCACCTTGGATAAGTCTCCATTTAGGGTTAAATAATTTATTATTAAATTTTCTTGTTTTTTTGTTTGTTTGTTTGTTTTTTGTAGTAGACCTGTAGTGATATGAACTTCCCTCTTAGGACTGCTTTTGTTTCTTTCCATATATTTTGGTTCATTGTATGTTCATTTTTATTTGTTTCCAGGAGTTTTATTTGTTTATTTATTTCTTGACTTTGTTGGTAACCCATTCACTGTTTAGTAACATGCTATTTAGCCTCCACGTGTTTGAAAGTTTTTGAGTGTTTTCACTGTAGTTGATTTCTAATTTCATTCCATTGTGATCAGAGAAGATGCTTGATATTATTTCAATCTTCTGGAAATTGTAGAGATTTGTTTTGTGTCATAATGTGGTCTATCTTTTAGAATTACCCAAGTGCACTTGAGAAGGATGTATATTCTGCAGCTTTGGGGTGAAATTTTCTATAAATGTCAATTAAATTCATCTGAGGCTGTGTGTCATTTAGAGTCTCTTTTTCCTTTTTTATTTTCTGTCTGGAAGATCTATCCAGTGAAGTAATCAGGGTGTTAAAGTCCCCTACTATGACTGTATTGCTGTAGATCTCTCCCTTACAGTACTCTAGAATATTTTTTATATATTTAGGTGATCCTACATTGGGTGCATATGTGTTTACCAGGGTAATATCCTCTTCTTGGATTGTTCCCTATAGTATTATGCAGTGACCTGTATTGCCTCTTGTGATGGCCTTCATTTTGTAGTCTATTTTGTCAGATATAAGTATTGATACCACAGCTTTTTTTTTTCATTTACATTTGCATGAAAAAAATTTCCATCCCTTCACTCTCATCCTGTGCGAGTCTTTTGTTTCAGGTGGGACTTTTGTAGACAGCATATAATTGGTCATGTTTTTTATCCATTCAGCTACATTATGCCTTTTGATTGGAAAATTTAATCCATTTACATTTAAGGTTATTATTGATAGGTACTTATTTATTGCCATTTTAATTCTTTATGCCTGTTTCTGTCTCTCTCTCTTTCTCTCTCTCCTCATTACAGGAGTCCCTTTAGCATTTCTTGCAGTGCTGGTTTAGTGGTGATAAACTCCTTTAGCTGTTTTTGTCTGGGAAACTTGTTATTTCACCATCTGTTTTGAATGATAGCATTGCTGGATATAGTAATCTTGATTTCAGTTCCTTGCTTTTCAATACCTCCAGTACTTCAAGCCATTTCCTTCTGCTCTGTAGAGTTTCTGATGAGAAACCAGCTGACAACCTTATGGGAGCTCTTTTGTAAGTAACGAATAGCTTCACTCTTGCTGCCTTTAAGATTCTCTTTTTGTCTTTAATTTTTGATATTTTTATTATGATGTGTCTGGGTATGGGCCTGTTTAGGTTCTAGCTTGGGACTCTTTGTGCCTCCTGAGCTTGTGTGATATTTTTCCTTCACCAGGTTAGGGAAGTTTTCTGCCGTTATTTCTTCAAACACATTCTCTATTCCTTGCTCACTTTCTTCCCCTTATTGCATACCTGTTATGTGCATATTATGTTTCATGTTATCCCACAGCTCCCTTAAGCTGTCCTTCTGTTTTTTATTGCTTTTTTCTTCCTGGTTCTCTGACAGTGATTTTTTTCTACCCTGTTTTCTAACTCACTGATCCAATCCTCGGTTTCCTCTAATCTGCTTTGTATTCCTTCCACTGTGTTCTTTATTAGTTCTATGTCATTCTTTATAGTTACTATATCTTTTCTCATACTGTTGAACATCTTTGCCATTATTATTCTGAAATCTATGTCTGATAACTTTATTTCCATTTCATTTATGTCTTCTTCTGAAACATTCTCTTGTTCTTTCATTTGTGGCCTGCTTTTTTGTCTCTCCATTTTGGCTGCCTGTTTGGGTTTGTGTCTGTGTATTAGGTAGATCTGCTATGACTCCTAATCTCTAGTGCAAGACAATGACAGATGCTCTTTGTGACTGGTTCTGAGTACCCTGTTTGGAGCTATAAGCAATCCACAGCTTGTGGCTCACTCTGCTTGGGCTGGGTGCCTTTGGACAGGACCAAGATGTGCACCTGTGTCTGCTTTTCCTAGCCCTGGACCTGGTATTAGATCAGGCAAAGACTCAAAGCCTCCAGATATCCTCCTCTGCCTATAGTCCCATTGACACTCAAACTTGATTAGCCTCAGACTATCAACCCTAGGGTTCAGTGAGAGGTCTTCCAACAGGGTGGGGCAACTGACTTACCCCCAGGCAAAAACCACCTGGATGGCCGAGGTCCACAGGAGTAATATTTACTCCACAGATTAAGGGAATGACTCAGCACAGGAAACTGGGAAGCTGCCTCTGAGCACCAACCTCAGAGACCCAAATCCTGGCTTCTACTCACATAGTTCCAGTCCACTCTGCCCTCCATCTATCAAAGCCCAAGGTGAGTGGCTGTACATGAAATTTTGTGCATTGGCCCTTTAAGAGGGTGCCAGCATCTCTATCAGTCTCTTGCTGGTAGACCGCAAACCTGCTGCTTTTCACATCCAGATTCTATGTAGGCACCTTTCTCAGTTCTGGTGCTCTGGGCTTGGTAACCCAGCTTGTGGTTTAGACCCCAGAGTTCTTAGTGGGAAACCCCCTAGAGCTGAGATATTTCTCTGAAACTTCTGCTGCTGTCGGTAGGAGCCCAGCCAACACTCTCATATCTCTGCACTTCCTTTCCATCTCTATGTGGTCTCCACTTTCCGTCTCTCCAGTTAGTCTTCAGTTGACTATTCAGGGTGGCTTTTCAGTATTTCAGTTGTATTTCCAGTTTGCTCCTGGGAGTGTGTCAGTGTAGCTTCCACTTACTCCATCACCATTTTTGAAACCTCTTGCTTTTGTTCTTTATTCCATGATTATGTGATCTACACTAATAAAAGAGAAAGATGCAAATTGGCTGTACCTTTACCATGCCCAACAGCCAATCAGGAGTGAGTATGCAAATTAACCCAACAAAGATGGCGGACTTATTTGCATACACAGGCGCCTAGCGGCCAGGGGCAGGGCAGGATGCTTGGGTCATTGATTTGCATATGCAGGCATTCTGCACAGCCCCAGCCACTCTTGGCCTCTGGGCAGTGTGGGAAGGTGGAAAGGCGGCTCTGGCACAGAGCAAAAGTGGTGCCAACAGCCAGGGTAAGGAAGGCCCATTCTTGCATGAATCTTCGTGCATCGGGATATTAGTATTACATAAATTGATTTTCAGTTGTTAAGCTAAACCTTGCATTTGTGGTATAAATCTATTTTATTTTTATGTAGGGTTACTTTTACATATGTTGCTGCATTTGGTTTGATATATTTTTGGTAAGGTTTTTTGTGTCTATAGTCATAGAGATATTGGACTAAAGTTGTTGTTGTTGTTGTGTGTGTGTGTGTGTGTGTGTGTGTGTGTGTGTGTGTGTGATGACTTTAGTTAGGGTATCAGCCTAATCCTGGCCTCATAGGATGTGTTGGGATATATTCCTTCCTCATCTATTTTTTAAACAGTTTATGAAGGGTTTGATTATTTTAATATTTAATATAATTCACCAAAGAAGCTACCTGGGAATGGGCTTTTCTTTAATTCAGTTGGGCTCAGGAATATATTTTGCATGATTTTAACCTTTTAAGATGTATTGATTTGTTTTCTGGTTTACCATATAATCATTCTGGAGAATAATTCACTTATGCTTAAAAATATTCATTTTATTGTCATTAAGTGGAAAGTTCTGTATATGTCAGATAGGTTGAGTTATATGATAGCATTGTTTACAGCTTCTGTTTCCTTACGATACTCTGTCTAGTTGTTTTATCAACTGTTAAAAAGACTGTATTGAAAGCCCTAGATCTTACTGAATTGTCAATTCCCTTTTCACTTCTTTCTGGTTTTGCTTTGTGGCTCTATTATTAGATGCATGTATACATTATTATAGCTCCCTGGTGTATTTCATTATTATAAAATATTCTTCTTGTCTCTTTTTCTGCCAACCACCGCTAACATTTCTGACAAACACTGATTTGTTCTTTCTCTGAATAAGGATTTTTGTTTGTTTGTTTTTGTAAGGTTCCATGTATGTGAGATCATAATGTTATTTGTCTTTCTCTGTCTGACTTATTTCCCTTTATACTTAGAATAATGCCTTTAAGGTCCATTCATATTTTTGCAATAGTGGGATTTCCTTCTTTATCATGGTTAGATAATATATATATATATATATATATATATATATATATATATATATATTGTTGTTGTTGTTTTTTGTTAGTTTTTTTAATTGATTTTAAAGAGAGAGAGGAAGAAAGAGGGAGAGAGAGAAACATTTATAAGAGAGAATCATGGATCAGCTGTCATGCCCCCTACTGGGGATTGAGCCTGAAACTCAGACATGTGCACTTACCAGGAATCAAATCATCAACATCCAGATGCATGGGATGATGCTCAACCAACTGAGACACACTGGTCAGGGCAATAACAATTTTTAAAAATTTATCTTTATTGTTGAAAGTATTACAAATGTCCCCTTTTCCTCCCTATTTAACCCCTCCACTACATTCCCTTCGCTCTGCAGGCCTTCCCTACATTATTGCCTGTGTACATGGGTTATGCATATATGCATATAAAATTTTTAGTTTTTTTTAATCCGTTCATTCATCAACTTAGGTTGTTTCTGTGTCTTGGCTAATGTAAATAATGATGCAATGAACATTGGGGTGGAAATATCTTTTTGAGTTAGTGTTTTCATTTCCTTTAGATAAATACCCAGAAGTGATATTAGATCATATTATAGTTTTATTTTTAATTTTCTGAAGAAACTTTATGCTGTGTTCTAAAGTGGCTGCATCAATTTACATTTCCATCAACAATGTGCAAGTGTTGCCTTTTCTTCATCCTTAGCAACCCTTTTTATTTCTTGTCTTTTTCATAATAGCCATGCTATTAGTTGTGAGGTGATATCTTATTGTGGTTTTGATTTACATTTCCCTGATGTTTAGTGATATTGAGCACCTTTTTTAAATAGTGGATCATTTTATTAACTGATTTTTGTCCTATGTAGCATTTTTTTTTCATTTTTGTTCATGTTTTCAAACATGACTGCAATCTTGAGTTAATGGAGCTATTGGACCTTCTCATTCACCCACTTCCAAGACGATTATCACTTCCATTGACAACAATGCAAGGCATAAATTTTGCTGATGTTCACCTTTCCAATTCATGTGAACCCCCATTGATAGTGGCAGAGAAGTTTCAGTTCTCATAGTTTGCCATCCTCTGACAGAATCTCTGCATTGGCTTTGTGGAGTGGGCAAGGAGAGAGAAAAGGTGGTGAGAGAAACTAATTTGTGCCATTTTGTAATCCGGTATTTGAGGTCACATGATTCACACATCTTCAAGGCACTATTTTTTTTTTGGGGGGGGGACTAGAGAATGGACCCACTTTGCCTTTCACTTAATATATGTATATTTATGTTGAATGTTTATTTCTGTAAATCAACATTTAAAAACTTAATAATAATATTTAGTTAGGAAAAAAGACATACAAATAAAAAATATTGTAAGTTTATTGAAATGGAGAGAGGGAGGAGGGCAAATAAGAAAGTTAGCACTACATGTTCCTGATGCAGAAGGAATCCCATTGTGAGTTTTTGTAAAGCTAATAATATTCACTACTTAATAATACATGAAAGGCAAGTACAAGTGGGCACAATGGGAAAGAGAAATCTGCATTGATTGTATTGCATCTAGTTGGATGTCCTGAAAACTGTGAGCTTGGAATCTAACCTTTGAAATCAGAAAAAATTGAGTTATGGCAAAAGAGTGAAAATATACCCAATGAGTAAATGAATTAATCTTTATTAGAGGTCTAGTTATCTCTAGATACAGACTACATTTCTATAGGTCCATGAGATTTTCAAATGATTTGAAGTTTAACAGATAATATAAGGAGGATAATTATATTCTCTCCACTTATATTTTCTGAAATATATTGTAGTTGATTATTATCAGTGAAGTTGAGCATATGGTCCTAAAATTGCTTTAAATGATTTTATATATTTTCTGTTTTATTATTATCCATCTGATACTTTGAATGATGCAGCATATGGCAGTTAATTTTCTCCTTCAGTCTCTTGTGCACAATATTAAAAGAATTCAGAGCAGTGCATATTTCAGCTGTCTTTTATGGATGAATTATACCTCCTGCAGTCTGTACATGGAGACATAGAATAGGCCATGAGACAAATTTCAGCATAAATGTTATTTTGCTTGCTGGGAAGGATTTAGGGAATGTATTTAAAATTATGTGAGCTTTAAATACAAATCAAATGCTAAAATGCATCTTTAATTATGGCATGTACAGTAAATTCAAACAAAAGAGATGAATAGTCAATATGGTGCATTTTTAATATGAAAGGACTTGTTGGCTGTTTCAAATGACATTTAATTATTTTAAAAAGACATTCACTACAATTATTGAGTCTTAAGATAAAAAGGTCCATTTAAGATAATTTATAAACATCTCTGTTATTGGAAAATCTACTGTATCACTTGATTCAGTTATCTATTGCTATCTATCCAACCCTCCCAAATTCTAGTGACTTAAAACAACCAGCATATTATTTTGCTCATGATTCTATAGGTTACAAATTTGGTCCAGGCTTACCTATGAAGTTCTCCTGGTTTCACCTCGGTTCACTCACATGTGACTGCAGTCATCTGGTAGCTTTACCATCTATCAATGTGCTAATACAGCCTCACTTATAGGTCCAGTGGCTATTACTGGCTGTTGGCTACACCTCTCTCCAGGTGTTCTGTCATTCTCAAAGTTAGTTCAAACTCCAAATGGCAGTGACCATATTTCAAGACAGGACAAGTTTCAATGTGTACACACTTTTCCAGTCTCTATATCTGTCATGTTTGTTAATGTCCCATTGCAAAAAAAGTCACATGACCAAGCCTAGCATCAAGGGGTGAAGAAATAGACTTTATCTCTTAATGAGAGCGTGGTAAAGTAACATTGTTCACAAACAAGGATGTATCAAATTTGTGACTATCAAGTAATCTATCAAACTCTGTCATTATGGCTGTATATCATTTGCCTTATCATCTCCAATGGAGAATATTTTAGTAACTTTCAAAATAACTTCTTTTATTGTAGTTCAGCTCTGACTTCCTATAACTTCATTCATTAGTGATAGTTTTTCAATCATGTTTACAGATATCAAGCCAGTAAGCAAGCAATCACCTAAAATGTTAAATAGCATAGAAAAATATAGTGAATAGAACAAATGTGATTCTTGCTGTCATGAAAATCATATTTACTGTGGGTAGGCAGACAACAAACAAATGTATTTTGAGAAAATTAAGCCTTGAAGTAGTCAGGAAAACTATGAAAGCATGTAACAGGAGTATCCAAACTAGTCTGTGGGAGAGGGAGTTAGGGGCAGTTTACTTGAAGAATTGATATAAGGATTAGACAAGTGAAGAGTGGGAGTAAAGAGCATTTTAGGCAAAGTAGACAGCATATGTGAGGGCCATGATACAGAAAATTTTTTACTTGTTCCAAGCCAGTATATTTGGAGCAAAGTAGAAAGTGTTATAAAGTAGTTTTGGAGAATTAGGTAGCAGACAGGTTGTATAGGGCCTTATGAAGTGTTTTCATTTTATTTCTTAAAGTCAGACAGAATAATCAAATCCTTCCTTTATGTAATAAGCAGTTTAGGATGGTGGTTAAGCTACATCAAAATAAAAAGCTTCTGCTCAGCAAAAGAAACCATCAACAAAACAACAAGAAAGCCAACTGCATGGGAGAACATATTTGCCAATGTTATCACCGATAAGGGTTTAATATCCAACATTTATAGGGAACTCATACAACTTAACAAAAGGAAGATAAACAATCCAGTCAAAAAATGGACAAAGGACCTAAATAGACACCTTTCAAAAGAGGACATTCAGAAAGCCAAGAGACATATGAAAACATGCTCAAAGTCACTAATCATCTGAGAGATGCAAATCAAAATCACAATGAGGTGTCATCTCACACCTGTCAGAATGGCTATCATCAACAAATCAACAAACGACAAGTGCTAGAGAGGATGTGTAGAAAAAGGAACACTCATGCACTGCTGGTGGGAATGCAAACTGGTGCAGCGACTATGGAAGACAGTATGGAGTTTCCTCAAAAAGTTAAAAATGGAACTCCCATTTGACCCAGTGATCCCACTTCTAGGAATATATCCCAAGAAAACAGAAACCAATCAGAAGGGATATATGCACCCCTACGTTCATAGCAGCACAATTCACCATAGCTAAGATCTGGAAACAGACTAAGTGCCCATCAGCAGATGAATGGATTATAAAACTGAGGTACATCTACACAATGGAATACGATGCTGCTGTAAAAAAGAAGGAATTCTTACCATTTGCAACAGCATGGATGGAACTGGAGAGCATTATGCTAAGTGAAATAAGCCAGTCAATGAAAGAAAAATACCACATGATCTCATTCATTTATGGATAATTAAGACCATTATAAACTGATGAGCAAAAATAGATACAGAGGCAGAGCAACATCAAACAGAATGTCAAACTACAGCGGGAAGGCCTGGGAGGGTTGTGGGGGTGGGTAAGAGATCAACCGAAGGACTTGTATGCATGCCTATAAGCATAACCAATGGACACAAGACACTGGGGGGGGGTATGGGAGGCTAGAGAGAGGAAAGTCAAGGGGAGAAAAAAATGAGACATATATAATACTCTTTGTACTACTTTAAGCAATAAAACAATAAAAAAAGATTTTAGGCTCTGGAGGTAGACTATCTAGATAAGAATCCATATTCTACCATTTACTCTGATATTAGACCCATTTCTTCATCTATAAAATGGAGATTAAAATAGCTACCTTATGAGTTGTTATGTGAATTAAGTAGAATAATTTACATAAAGAGCTTAATATAATCTCTGACACAATAAATGAGGAATAAATGGTAGTTATCATCATTATCATCATCATCATCATCATCATCATCATCATCATCATCACCATCACGACTCCTTTCATTTGTCCCTTCACCATATTAAGTCATTATCTATGAAGTAAATTCTAAATATAAAGCTTTTACTGGGCTTCCTCTTTTAACTATCCTGCCATGCATGTGTGTGTGTGTGAGTGTGTGTGTGTGTGTGTGTGTGTGTGTGTGTGTGTATCTCTGTGTTTATCTCTAATCAGTCATAGCCCCAAAGTTAATAACAATGACTGGAATATATTTCTCTATAATATGGCAGTTATACTTTTCTCTGGACAACAGGGATTGGTGTTTTTCAATGAACTCTATCTGTTATAATATATGTTATTATTCTTAGTTTGTAGAATTAATAGAAACCTTAACCTTCTTCTATCTCTTTCTCATCTCAATAACCTTTTTGTGGTAGACAGAGAGATGTACTGCCCAGACTGCCACTCTCACCTGCTTCACGGTTTGTATCAACCATACAAAAAATATTTTCTATGGGTATACCCTTCCTATCCAATGACAAGTTACAGCAGGAGTATAGAGGCCCAGACATCCAAGACTAGTATTAAACAAGCTGATAAACCATATTTACTCCAGAGTTCCCTGAGGGGTTGGCCTGCATGGAAGTTTTTCTCAACATGCATAATCCTGCTTTCTCCCCCTCCCTTCAATAAGTGTTGATCTGTAATAAACACCCAGAATGCCTTAATAAACTCAATCTCAATATCTACTTTAAGATAACTAGCCTGTAACATCTCTTCACTCCAGTAGCTCACATATATTTTGAAAACTGGACCTAGAATTCTCTCTCTCTCTCTCTCTCTCTCTCTCTCTCTCTCTCTATATATATATATATATATATATATATATATATATATATATATATATATATAAATTTTTCAATTAGAGTTGACATATAATTCTATCATTCTGGCCTATTCTTTATTAAATTGTTTTCTTTTTCACTGATTCAGTTTTCCATTTCTTTAATTATTTTTATTGCTTTTCTATGTCCACAGAAAAGATGTGGACTCCTCCTGGTTTCCAAAGTCTGTGAGACTTGTCTGGTTTTATACTGACATATATATCTATATCAGGAATGACTTATGAGTCTGAGAATGGCACCACTATACAAACCAACAGCTTTTATATTGCAACTCAATTCCAAAAGATAGGATCTGAGAACTCTGAAATTGTCATTGATACAGAGCAGAGGGAAAGGCAAGGGAATAGGCAGTAGTCAGGAAGATGAGCAGATAATTCACTGGGGTCCACCATGCTGAGTGTCTCCCACCTCAATTAGCTTGGCCAATTTAAACTCCGTCAAATCTCATGTTCCATATTGTCACCTGGATCTCCCTCAGTATAATCCTTTCTTAGTGCCACTTATTAAAAATGCTGACTTTCAAAGAGCTCTATAAATTTCTTTAAACATCCCCTGACTCAATAAAAGAGGATGGAGTTGAACACTAAGGCTATATTTCATTGATTAACTCCCAAGAGTGTTCAGATAATATATTAAATAAATCTTTCTGTTCCATCCAGGTCATTTCACTAGCTTTAATATTATTTATAGCCCTCATCATGCAATACCTGATTCTTACCCTGAAGTCATCAGGATGTTTTCTTTTGTTGTTTCAAACTCAAATAATCTTTCAAAATAAAAATAGCTAATGCCTCTAATACTGATTGTGGGGGGAAATGCTCCCCTAATTGCTTGTAAACTGTTTCTCAAAATAGGATTACTTCTGATATGTAGATAAGATATTTTTAAAATTTATGGTGTCGTCTCAGGGCATACTAAGGGTGTCAAAGATTCTGAGAAGTAGTGTGTACCAAAGGATAAAAAGTATGGAAAGTTATACCATTCTATACATTAAAAAGTTATATATTTTATCCTAGAAGAACAAAGTAGTATCTGTATTCTAAAAATCTTCATGCTACACTTTCATCTACACAGATGAACACACACACACATATTACATATGGCTAGAGAGAGAATGAGAAAGAGAGAGAGAGAGAGAGGACTGATATTATTGACATGCTATGCAGTTTCTTGCCATGAGTAGTGGTAAAGATGGACTATAATTTTCTTCTTCTGATAACTAGCCTAATGTTCTTTCTACAACCCCATGCTAATTATGAAGAGAAGTGAGGAAGTTGCCTTAGAGAACATTTCCTCAAAGTTTCTGAATATGCTTATCTTTAGAAATATTTTAACATCATTTATGCAAATGAATGGAATAGAATCAATGAATTTTCCAAGAACAAAATCATTAGTACCCAGTTATCACTGCTGCCTTGTTTCTTTATGATGAATGTATAAAAGGCCTTTGACTTTAAGAACTTCAGATGTTCTATTCTATATAAGAGCAAGTTTATTATATTCATGAAATTCTTTTTTTGTTTAATTCTAGACATTTCTGTGGACAACTCCCCAACCGAACTCCTTTCATTTCCCTCATATGCAAAAAAAATTCTACTTGAAAGATAAAAAAAAAAAATAATGCTTCCATTCACTTAAAAAATGTTGGTAAG
The DNA here is from genome assembly GCF_014108235.1 of Myotis myotis. Taxonomy (NCBI): domain Eukaryota; kingdom Metazoa; phylum Chordata; class Mammalia; order Chiroptera; family Vespertilionidae; genus Myotis; species Myotis myotis. The sequence goes on along the minus strand of NW_023416346.1, from coordinate 55,891,933 downwards.
GTACATAAAGTAGAATGTTTAGTAAATGTTAAATATGCAAGAATTTAGCTCTATAAAAATGCATATAACTTCTGGTCTACAAATAAAAGTATCTACAATGCAGCAAGAAAGTGATAAAGATTATGAATTCTTCCTAATTGCCTACCTCACACTCCCTTAATATGCAGTGAAAAATGTCATCTCTCCTAAGCTAAAAGGTGGGGAAAATGTAAATGAGAAGAAATCCATTAGAGACAAAATCTTTGCTGATGGACCTCAGAGGGAAGAGGGAGGGGGACGAAAAGAGATTAACCAAAGAACTAATATGCATACTAGAAGCCCAGTGCACGAAATTCGTACACTCTGGGTGGGGGGTCCCTTAGCCCAGATTGTGAGAGGGCTCAGGCCAGGCCGAGGGACCCACACGATTGGGCCGCGGAGAGACATGGGAGGTTGGCCAGCCGGGGAGGGACCACAGGAGAGCTCAAGGGCATGCCCGGCCCATCTTGCTCAGTCCCAATTGGCCAGACCCCAGCAGCAAGCTAACCTATTGGTCAGAGTGTCTGCCCCCTGGTGGTCAGTGCACATCATAGCGAGCAGTTGAGCAGCCTTAGCATATCATTAGCATATTACACTTTGACTGGTTGAATGGCCGACCGGATGACTGGACACTTAGCATTTTAGGCTTTTATTATATAGGATATGCATAGTCCATAGACACAGACAAATTATGATGAAGGCCTTGGGTTGGGAGGGAACCCAGTGGATGGAAGCAATGAGGGAAAATGGGGGACATCTGTAATACTCTGAGCAATAAAGATACATTTCAAAAAAGATATTTTGTTGATTTTCAGAGAGAGAGAGAAAGGTAGAGGGAGAGAGAGAGAAATATCTATGTAAGAGTAAAACATCAATCTGCTGCCTCCTGCATATTCCCCTACAGGGAGTTGAGCCCCCAACCCCAGCATGTGTCCTGATCAGCAATCAAACCGGCAAACGTTTGGTGCATGGGATGGTGCCCAACCAACAGAACCACAGATCTTTCATCTCCCATTTATCATTCTGAATGGCAACAATCAATTCATATGTGTTTTTCCTCACAGTAACATGACAGATAAAGGGTAGGAAGTAGAGTCTAGCTTTTCCTTAGCTGTAATACTAAACTCAGGGCAAGCTCATAGTAGGGACTCCATAAATATTTGTTAAGTGGCATTCTTAAACCTGTGGTAAACATTTTGTGGTAAACAAGGCCACTTCCATTATCCCCAACATTTACACCTTGAGTCAGAGATAGTGTAATTTCTCATCAAACTTGTTGCTCTCAGCAAATAGCTGGAATACACTTCACAGCCTTCCTTAACTTAGATGCGGCCATTTGAATTGCCAGGCAGTGGCATGTGAATGGAAATGATGTAAGTTACATCCAGGCCTGACACATAAAAACTTACCAATCTATTCTGTCTACTCTCTCAATTCCCCCATCTGCTGGCTATATGTTGAATCCCAAAGTAAATTTAGAAACCACACATTGTAAGTCAGAGAGCCTGGGTCTCCGAATAAGTGAGAAATAAATTTCTATTGTGTTAAGACATTGAGGTTTCTTGGTTTGTCTCCTGCTACAGCTAATGTTACTGCAAGTGACACATGTCTATAATACTTAATGTCAAAAGAGTATTGTTTAATGTCTGAAAAATTTTTAATTAGAGCTTAAATGATTTGTTGGAATTCTACTGAATTTAAAATCTGTTCTGTTAAGTTTAAATCAGGTGAACTATTCTTTGTACTTTAATTGGTTTTATCTAAAAACTGTATAGTATCAGAAAGCTTTAATATCTGGAAAATTGTTTTCTGAAAATTTCAGAGTAGGAAAAAATAGCCTTCACACCTTAAGATGCAGTTTTAACCAGGATACCCTAGTACAGTGATGGCAAACCTATGACACGCGTGTCAGAGGTGACACGCGAACTCATTTTTTTGGTTGATTTTTCTTTTTTAAATGGCATTTAAATATATAAAATAAATATCAACAATACAAGTCTTTGTTTTACTATGGTTGCAAATATCAAAAAATTTCTATATGTGACATGGCACCAGAGTTAAGTTAGGGTTTTTCAAAATGCTGACACACCGAGCTCAAAAGGTTCGCCATCACTGCCCTAGTACATTCCTAGACTACTTGTGGCATAACTTAGTGAATAAGTGTTCTTTAGATATAGTGTGAAAAGATTTCTGACTCAACGTGAGCTTCCTTAGAGAAGAAATAAACATATTGGGATGGTTGCAAAGATAGAAAAAGGAATAATAGAAAAGTATGGCCCAGAGAATTGTGAGGGACTATGTGATTTACTAGTAGGAGCTTCTTTTTGATTACTTGGCAGAGACCTTGAAACAACGACCCATCTATATATCAGACCACAAATGGGCATGCTGGGATTAACAGCAGGCAAACCAATAGGAAACTTACTAAACAACTATCATTGGCAAAAGACAAAGTAACTAAAAGAAATTTTAACTCCTCAGCTACTTACAGTGTGTTGAGACAATGGCTAAGGCTTTTTATTTATTTAATTTTTTGCATTTATGTTTTTGTGTTTATTGTCTAAAATTTTACATATGTCTCCTTTTCCCCAGTTGACCCTCCCCCAGCCATGCCCACCCGGCAAGCCACTACTGCCCCATTGTCCATGTCCATTGATTATACTAATATGCATGCATGCAAGTCCTTTGGTTGCTCTCTAACACCCCCTCCCCTACCATTTGTCTCTGGATCTATTCTTGTTCATCAAATTATATTCATCATTAGAGGCCTGGTGCACACAAATTTGTGCACTCGGGGGGTCTCTCAGCCCGGCCTGTGCCCTCTCTCAGTCTGGGACACCTCGGGGGATGTCCACCTGCAGCTTAGGCCTGCTCCCCGAGGGATCGGGCCTAAGCTGGCAGTCAGACATCCCTCTGGCAGCCCGGGAGCCCTCAGGGGATGTCCACTTGCCAGCAGGGAACAGGCCTATGCTGCAGTCGGACATCCCCCGAGGTGTCCCAGACTGCGAGAGGGCACATGTCTTGTTGAGGTGAATTTTATCCTGTTTTGCCAATGTGTTCGAGAGTGAGCCACATAACCAGATACCCAGAGAGGAGAATCCATCCATGAAAGGGTCAATAACACTCCAGAAAAATTGATCACCAACAAATTAACAAACATCAAGTACTTATGAAGATGTGGGATAAAAGGAACCATCATGTACTGCTGCTGAGAATGTAATCTTGTGCAGCCACTGTGGAGAATATTATGCAGTTTCCAGAAAAAACTAAAAATGGAACTCCTATTTGACCAAGTGATCCCACTTCTAGAAATATATCTCAAGAAACTAGACACACCAATCAGATAGGATATATGCACCACTATGTTCATAGCAGTAGAATTTACCATACCTAAGATTTGGAAACAGCCTAAGTGCCAATCAGCAGATGAGTGGATTAAAAAGCTGTGGTACATCTACACAGTGGAATACTGTGATGCGGTAAAAATGAAGGAATACTTACCATTTGCAACAGCATGGATGGAACTGGAGAGCATTATGCTAAGTGAAATAAGCCACTCAGAGAAAGATAAAGAGCACATGATCTCACTCATTTATGGAATATAATGAACAAAATAAACTGATGAACAAAAACAGATCCAGAGACAGAGAAGCATAGATTAGACCATCAAACCTTACAGGGAAGGTAGCGGGGAAAGATCAACCAAAGGACTTGTATGCATGCATATAAGCCTAACCAATGGACACAGACAACAGTGGGGTGAGGGCATGAGTGGGTGGGTTGGGGGTAATGGGGGTATAAGGACACATATGTAATACCTTAATTAATAAAGAAATTAAAAAATAAAAACACAAAAAAGAATAAAAAAATAAAATAAATTAGAATGATGAAAAAATAATGCAAAAAGAAATAGAAAATAAAGAAACAAATGAAAAAAGAAAATAAAGAAAAAAGAAAGAAAATGATAACAAAATAAAATGAAAAAAAGTGAAGTGTCAGTCCTTTGACTGGTTTAAGATCCCACTCTTCTGTACTGTCTGTGGATTCTCAGTTTCCTGTTGCTGGAACTGAAGGGCTCTCTTTAGGCCAGTCCCTGTGGACTCTCAGGGAGTATTCAGATTTTTTTTTGTATCCTTTGTGCCACTCAGGGTGTAGTCTGGGTGTGGCTGTTTCAGTTGCCTGGAGACTACAGGGAGGGGCTATCTCTTCAGGATAAAATGGCTGCCTATGTCCCGCAAGTCAGGTATGACTCAGGACTAGTGGCCACCTCTCCCCTCTCCTCTCCTCTCCTCACCCCAGCCTCTCAACAGACTCCACAAGTCCACACCTCCACCTGCACCTCAGCCACGGGTGAGTGTCTATATTTGAATGGTCCTACGAACTAGGTTCAGTAAACAAAAGCACGGAATGAAAACAGGGGAAAGAGCTGTGACACTGCGATTCCCTCCCCCCCCCCCCCCCAGCACAGCGTAGCCTGGGCAGCCATTCAGAATGCCCCATCTGGGCTCAGTCTCTCATGACTTTGGACCCAGATCTAGAATCCTCTGCCACCAGCAGTCCTGCGGACCTCCTTTCCACAGTCAGACGCTATTCCTGTCCCAAGGGACGCAGCCTCGGTGCCCTGCGGTTTCCCTCTGGCCCTCTGGGCTTGAAGGTCTCACAGTTCTCTCTAGCCCACATCCCTGATTTTATCTTTCTCCAGGTGTACTCTGCCCTTCCCACCTGTGAACTGTCTCACCAGCTGTGTCTACTTCACCAACTTGAGGTGGATGGTATTTGATTTATTTGCTCGTTCTATCTGCTCTGGGACAAGCCTCGGGACACATCCATCTATTCAGCCGCCCTTTTTCTCTGTCTCTGTTTGAATTTTTTTGATTGTTTCTATTGTAGTTGATTTCTAATATTATGCCATTGTGGACTGAGAAGATGCTTGATATGATTTCAATCTTCTTGAATTTGGAGAGACTTTGCCTGTGACCAAATATGTGGTCTATTTTTGAAAATTTCCCATGTGCACTTGAGAAGGATGTATATTATGCAGCTTTGGGATGAAATGTTCTGAAGATCTCAATTAAGTCCATCTGATCGAGTGAGTCATTTAGGATTTCTGTTTCTTTGACTCTAGAGCAGTGGTTCTCAACCTTCTGGCCCTTTAAATACAGTTCCTCATGTTGTGACCCAACCATAAAATTATTTTCATTGCTACTTCATAACTGTAATGTTGCTACTGTTATGAATCGTAATGTAAATATCTGATATGCAGGATGGTGTTAGGCGACCCCTGTGAAAGGGTCATTCGACCGCCAAAGGGGTCGCGACCCACAGGTTGAGAACCACTGGTCTAGAGGTTTTATCCAGTGATGTCAGTGGGGTATTAAAGTCCCCTGCTATGATTGTATCCTGTTGATCTCTCCCTTGATATCTCCCAGAAGTTTTTTTTTTTTTTTTTTTTTTTTTTATGTATTTGGGTGCTCCTGCATTAGTGAATATATGTTTACCAGAGTTATATCGTCTTGTTGAATTTCTCCCTTTAGTATTATGAAGTGGCCTCTTGTTATGGCCTTCACTTTGAGGTCTATTTTGTCAGATATAAGTATTGCTAGTCCAACTTTTATTTTTCATCTGTTCACTTTCAGTCTGTGTGTGTCTCTTTTTCTGAGGTGAGTCTGTTGTAGACTGTAGACAGCATATATATTGGTCATATTTTCTTATCCATTCAGCCACTCAATGTCTTTTGATCGGAGCACTTAGGCCATTTACATTTAAAGTTATTATTGAAAGGTACCTGTTTGTAGCCATTCTAATTTTTTGTGCCTATGTTCCTTCTCCCCCCACCCCCCGCCTTTTCCCCATTCTTTTTACACCAGTCCCTTTAGCATTCTTGCACTGCTGGCTTGGTAGTGATAAACTCCCTTAGACTTTTTTTGTCTGTAAATCTCCTGATTTTCCCTTCAATTTTGAATGATAGCCTTGCTGAATAGAGTATTCTTGGATTCAGTCCCATGCTTTGCATCACTTTGTATACTTCATTCCATTCTCTTCTGGCCTGATGTGTTTCTATTGAGAAATCATTTGATAATCTAACAGGAGCTCCCTTGTAGGTAACTCTCTGTCTCTCTTTTGCAGCCTTTAAGATTCTCTCTTTGTCATTAACGTTTGCCATTGTAATTATGCAATGTGTTGGTGTGGGTCTTTTTGGGTTCATCTTGTTTGGGACTCTCTGTGGTGGTATGACTTTTTCCTTCCCCAAATAGAGGAAGTTTACTGACACTATTTCTTCAAATAGGTTTTCTAACCCTTGCTCTCTTTCATCATTGGGGAACCCCTATTATACATATGTTACTTTGTTTCATGTTGTCCCAATGCTCCCTCAGGCTCTCCTCCTGTGTTTTGATTTTTTTTCCTCAATTGCACTACTGATTGGGTGTGTTTTGCTTCCCTGTGTTCTAATTTGCTAAGTTGGTCATCTGCTTCTCCTCATCTACTGTTGAAAGCTTCCATTTTGTTTTTTACTGTAGCTATATCACTATTTCCTCCAGATCCTTACATAAGTTGTTGATTTCCTCATCCATCCGGTTTATGAACTGTATTACCCTTATTCTGAATTCTTTTTCTGACATATGCCTCTGTTTTATTTAGTTCCTTTTCTGGCATTTTCTCCCCTTTTTTTTTTTCCTTTGGGATTGTTCCATTGTCTCCCCCTTTTTGCTCTCACCAAGGGATCTAAGTGTTGAGTTGCATGGGGTCTGTGGCTGCAGTGGTGGGCTTGGTGGTGGGTTGCTTGGTCGTGGGCAGTGTCTGCTTCTTGGGCAGTCACAGGCAGTGGCTGCTTGTGGGTCTGCTGCTCCTCACACGTTCACGGGTGGCGGCTGCTCCTTGGGGGTTGTGGGGTGGCTGCTGCTCCCGCGGTCTTGGGGCAGCTGCTCCTAGTGCAGTCACAGGTGGTGGCTGCTTTTCTGGTGGTCACAGGCAGCGGTTGCTAGTGTGGCTTCTGGAGCAGTCATGGTGCCTATGGCTGCTATGTACGGCTCTGCTGTTCTTGTGCATGGTTGAGTAGCCTGGGGCTGCTGCCTAAGGCTCGGTTGTTTCTGTACTAGGTCACAGAGCCTGGGGCTGCTGTGTAAGGCTAGGCTGCATGCATGCTCTTTCATGGAGCCTGGGGTTGCTGTGTAAGGCTTGGCTGTTTGTACATGCAGTCACAATGCCCAGGGCTGCTGAGTAAGGCTCGGCTGTTTGTGAGTGTGTGAGTGCATGGTCACTATGCTAGGGGCTAAGGCATCTGACTGGGGGGAGGGGAGTGCTCTCTGAAACTAACAGGAGCCCTCAGTTGGGGAGGCTGGAGTCTCAGTGTTCATGATTTGGCAGCCAAGGCAGCACATCCTTGGCCAGAGTTGCTGTAGGGTCTCAGGTGGTGTCTGAGAGCACCCTGAGTGGAGGTGAGGCTGGGCTCCCAGTCACAGTAGCTTTCCCCTTCAAGATGTCATGACCTCTGTGGGAGAGCCAGCACTCCAGGAGAGATTATAAGCAAAATAAAAATGAACAAAAATAATAACCTTTTCTAGAAAATAATAACCTTTGCAAGAAAATAGTAATAACCAAGCCATTCACTAACATATATACCTCAAATTTAAACAATGTTGAGATTGTTATTATTACTTACTGTTTGTGTATTATAATGTCTATCAAGAGTGATTACTATACAAGATGGCAGCCAGTAGGATGGCTAGGGTAGCAGAGGCTGCCCGGCTATGCGAGGCCAGTCTTCCAGCCCCCAAATGTCCTGCAAGATCTAGCTGTCACACACACACACAAACACACATACACACACACACACACACACCACGTCCACACACTCCTCTTTCACTCCCTCCCTCACTCACACTCTCTCCCTCACTGCCATCCTACTGGCCGCCATCTTGTATAGTAATCACTCTTGATAGACATTATAATACACAAACAGTAAGTAATAATAACAATCTCAACATTGTATATATGTTAGTGAATGGCTTGGTTATTACTATTTTCTTGAAAAGGTTATTATTTTCTAGAAAATGTTATTATTTTTGTTCATTTTTATTTTGTTTGCCACACATTATTAATGTTTAATGAAAAGATTTCAGCTCCTTTATAGACTTCAAAATCATTTGAAATAATTTGCTAACTAAATATTACAGAAACAAATACAAACAATAAATCAGAATAAGAAGGGAAATGATGAGATAGCAAAAATTTCTGTACTATCTTTTTACATTTTATTATTATTATTTTATATCTTTTGGGTATACTCTTTTCTCTAGCACAAGAGCACACCTTCCCGCTCATTCTTTTACATAATAAAACCATGCATTTTTATTTTTAAAATTTGATTTTATTTTTTCAATCACCTTTTATCATCTTTATACCACCTGCCACCTTCACCCATCCTTCTCCTTTCTACAATCACCACACTATTGTCTATGGTCTATGTCCATGAGTTCTCTCTCTCTCTCTCTCTCTCTCTCTCTCTCTCTCTCTCTCTTTGCTTTTTTGTTCAATCCTTCCATCACTCAATTCTTTTCCCCACTCCCCCAGGACTGTCTTCCCACTCTCTATTTATGAGTCTGTCTCTATTTTGCTTGGTAGTTCAATTTGTTTATTAAATGCAACATATCATTGAAATCATATGATACTTGCCTTTCTCTGACTGGTTTATTTCACTTACCATAATGTTCTCCAGGTTATCCATGCTGTCATAAAGGGTAAATTTTTCTTTTTCTTTTTCTTTTTTTTTTTTTTTTTTTTTTACAGCAGAGTAGTATTCCTTTGTGTAAATATATAACAGATTTTTATCCATTCATCTACTGATGGACACATGGACTGCTTCCAAATATTTGCTATTCTACATAATAAAAGCCTAATATGCTAAATGTCCGATCGTTCATTGGACTGTTCGACCAATTGCTATGATGTGCACTGACTACCAGGCAGCAGACACTCTGACCATTAGGTTAGCTTGCTGCTGGGGTCCAGCCAATTGGAACTGGACGTGATGGGCCAGAAATGCCCTGGAGCCCTCCTGTGGTCCCTCCCCACCCTAATCATGCACCAGTGGTGTCCCTCTGCCTGGCCTGCGGGGATTGGGCTGAAACCAGCTCTCTGACATTCACTGAGGGGTCCCGGATTGCGAGAGGGTTCAGGCCAGGCCAAGGGACCACACCAGTGCACAAAACTGTGCACTGGGCCTCTAATTGTAAATAACAGTGTAATGAACATAGGGCTGCATAGATTCTTTCAAATTAGCATTTTGGGTTTCTTCAGATATATTCCCAGAAGTGAAATGACTGGGTCATAAAGCAGTTCCATTTTTAATTTTTTGAGGTATCTCCATACTACTTTTCACAGTGGCTGTATCAATCTGCATTCCCACCATCAGTGCACAAGGGTTCCTTTTTCTTCACATCTTCACCAGCACTTGTTATTTGTTGATTTATTGCTGATAGCCATTCTGGCAGGTTGGAGGTGATATCTCATTGTGGATTTAATTTGCATCTCTCTGGTGATTAGTGACATTGAACATTTTTTCATAGATCAATTGGCCATCTGTATGTCCTTTTTGGAGAAATGTCTATTCAGGTCATTTGCCCATTTTTTATTAGATTGTTTACCTTCCTAGTCTGCCTTGTGTAACTTTATATTTTTTTGAAATTAGCCCTTTATCAGATGTATCATTGGCAAATATGTTCTCCCATTCAGTGATTTGTCTTTTCATTTTCTTGATTTTTGTTGTTGTTTTGTTTCTTTGTTTGTTTGTTGTTTTGTTTTGCTTTTTGCTGTGCAAAAACCCTTTAATTTGATGTAGTCCCATTTGTTTATTTTCTTCTTTTGTTTTATTTGAATGCTAAATGCTGAATAAGAAGTAGGAAGAGTAGCCTTTCCCCCAAACCTGCAACACAAAAGGTTCTATTTGGAAATTCATATAGTTTTAAATAGCTCGTGGGAATTGAAAAACATGTGTTATGCTTTCATAGGGAATTTCTGTGAACTCTATAAAACTGTTTACTTGCTAATAATTTGCACTGCATTTATTATTTATTTCTGTGAGAAGTTTAAGCTTGCATACATTGTCTTTGGGGTGTTTTACCTTTTATTTGATAGGTGTACTTTTTAAAGTTATTTGCTCATTTGAACTGGTCAAGTAATCCTGAATATTTAAGGATTCATATTCCAAATATTTCTATTACCTGTATTGAAAGGCAGCATGGAGTGGTGATTAAAAGTGTAGACTTTGGTATAAAAATGCCCAGAGACCAGTCCCAATTCTACTGATTAGTGGTCTTGTGATCTTGGGCAAGTCTTGTCACCTATTTTTGTCTCAGTTTCTTTTACTATAAAATGGGGATATAGTAGTACATATCTTGCAGGATTCTGGTAGCAAGTGAACATATGCAAATTACTTAGTATTACCTGGCTTATGATAAGCACTACTCAGGTGTTAGCTGTGAATAGGAAGTTCTTAACAGCAAACAAACAACCAAACAATGGCATATCTCATGATCTTCCTGCCCTAATGCTTTTATTCTCAGAATGTTGTCTAGGTGAAGCAACTTCCATACTATCCAGAAGGGAATAATTCCTTCCAATCCACTTTCACTTTTTTGCCCTTTTTATTCTTTGAGGTGAAAGGCAACTGGGTTAAATAATTATTTTCATGTTCTGAATGCTGCGAACATACTTACACTCAACAAATATTTATCCATCTGAATGAAAAATACAACTGCATTTGGTTTTATAATTTCCCAAAAAGTTACTCAAGGCTCTGCTCAATTTTATGTACTTTTCAGAAATCTAATATAAAATTTTCCTTTCAAATCATGTAGAAAGTAGTAGTGTCTTATAGAAATGTTCTAATCATGGTTTTATTCTATGTATTGAACACATTTTACATGTGTAATGGGATTTGTCTGTTAGTGACATCTGCTACTGTTTAATTAGCTCCTAAGAATAAGTAAATAATCACAGAAAATGAATTTAGGGTCTGTGTTTTAATTAAATCTGTTTACCTCAAATTTTGTTAAATTTTTTATTCCCTGAGTATAGTTTCCACTCTATCTCTGGGTAGAGTTTTTAATCCCTGCCCAGAGCAGACATTTATCTTTATTTTACATTACCTTTTCTAGGCTTCAGCCCATTAACTCAGAGAGTTTTCTAATTTTTACTCACAATCCAACTTATCTTTATCATGTTACTGAGACTATTGAGTTTCTAGAGTTCAGAAGGAAAATGTTTCCCAGTATCATGGCAAGTTAACTCATATAGTTGGAATATACTAATGAGGTTAAGGCTATAGGTTTGATTCTTACAAGGGCCACTAAGATTTTTGCTTTTCCACCAGGATAGCTCTGACAAAGATATGTACTCTTGACTAAAAGGGAAATTTGTTTTTAGTCGTGGATTCTTAACCAGAAAGCCATCTGCATTACTGAAAAAAAGAAAAGAAAAACAAATTTCAGATGCATACCTGGCAAGTTCTGAATCAGTAGAGCCACCTTTGCTTATGAAATGTTAATACCTCAGACCTCCCCAGCCATTGGTTACAAATGATGTTATATGAACTGTAATGATCCCAATATCACTGTATTTTTATTTCTACTTGCATATTTCAAAATGTCTTAGTTCTACTAAGTCATCACCAATTTATAGAGGAGAATCCCTGGAGGTGTTTCACCTGTGCTCACAAACAGTATTTTGTATTCATCCACTTCTGGTCTTCTGTTGATGTCTGTCCCCCAAGAAGACACTTGAATGTTTGAATTTACTTGTATCACTGCTGCCCAGCCATCTTGTGGGACCATGAATTCTTGCTTAGGGAAATCTCTTCTTGTGCTCTTAACAAAACTTGTGAGGCATCAAAATAACACTTAAGGTCGTTTTTGGTCCTACTGTGTCAGAACTACTGTGGGTAAAATAGGAAGAGTGTTCTCTGACCCCAATCTATAGCACTTTTACACCAGGGCACTAAAGCAACATTGCTTGTGTTGTGATTTTTTTCTACTGCTATTTTAAAAACAGCTTGTCTTGCTCTCCACTGGGGCTCAAATTTTAATCCCTGAGACCAGGTGGGACACCAGAAACTATTTTGGACTCCCCGTTTCCCTTTATTTCCTCCAGAACTCATGTACAACATTGACAAAAGCCTCCCTATTATTTCAGCATCCATGCAAATTAACTCAGCTAGTTTACCATAGTCATCCTGACTTGCCTGAACTCTGGCAGTGGACATAACATGGATCAAATTAAGATCTCAATAACATGTTTAAAGAAGAGAATCTCCTCAAGGATCTGTTTGAAGACCCTGTTGTTCTGACCCAGGCCATCTTAGAGCAAGATCTACTCTATGGTAAAATTTGAAGACAGCAGGGAAGATACTGATACCCACTTGTGTGTAAAATCCCTATAAACAATAGGGATAGAATGTTAACCTATTTTTACAGGGCATCAAAATAACATTCATTCAGTCTAGTCTTTCTTCAACTATTGGCTGGGTACATGGGCTTTACTCCCAGACGTTTATCATTTAAGTTTTTTGATCTTTAAAAGAAGATCTCCTGGAAGAGGAAATCTGCCACACTCTTATCAGTCAACTACAACTGATTTGAAATGAAAAAGCTGAGCAGGTTTTGATGGGGGGTAAAAGCAGGAGAAAATCAAACTCAAAGAGAAAATTTGGAGCATAGTCTTTATAGGGAGTAAAAAGGTGAAAGACAGGCTGTGAGTATGAAGATAAACTGACTTTACAATGTTTTCTGAGTTCTATGCCTTTAATGAAGTACACTGCCTGTTAATCAAATTGCTGACACTGCCTTCCCCACCTTATTCTATGGAGAGAAACAGTTTTTCATTTTCAAATGTTATTTTGATGCCCTGTAAAAAAAGAGGGTAACATTCCATCCCTCTGTTTATAGGGATTTTATCCATTTTTTCTTCTCCCTCCTTTTATCTTTTTATTGCAATCACAAAGCCACGAGCAATGATGGAAGAAAAATAGGCTTATCCTCCATGAAATCAAATGAGAGAAGCAGAAACTCAAAGAAGAGAGAATCCAGAGTTAAGCTGCCTAGTTTTCATTAGCAGGTAATCATTAGGGCCCCATTTATTTACTTTATTTATTTTCAGATTTGACCTAAGTAAGCTGCTTTATATTTTTATGGTTGATCTATGACATCATGGATGTTAGTCATCATAATTAATTTGAGTCAGAGAATCCATCAATCCTAAACAATGTCAGCCTTAAATTCTACAAAGAAATGTTATTCCTTAGAAAAATATCAGTAGTAAAATGCCTTACCTATAAAATGAACCACAGCAAGGACCCTTAGAATTGTTCTGAATTGTTACAGTACTCAAAGGTATGGAACCCCCTAGTACCACATGCTCACTGAGAAATAGTTGCTAACCATTAATAAGGATGTGGCCAAGTAAATATCAGTGCTCACAGCTCACCTTCAGAAACCATTATACCATTCAGCTTCACCTTGGGATTCAGGTCTAAAGTGAAGAAGTGCTGACAGAAATCTTCTTTGACCCATATTTGCTTTAAAAACCCTGACATAGAATTGGTAGGTGGATAACAAGAGTTACCCAAGCAGCCATGCATGCTGAGGGGCATGTAGCCTCCTAATAAGTCACAGCTGGTAGTTATCAATTCCAAATGGACTTGAGATTCCCACTAACACAGAGGAATCAATATTTATCAACACGAAAAGTGATATTTATTACTGCCATTTGAAGGTCATGTATATAAAGCATATATGAGTAATGCTAAAGCTCAGAGCTATTTCCTGTCACAATTTGGTATATCGAGTGCCTCTGCTTCATTTTGCCAAAGAATAATAGCCTGGTTTCTCCCTGAGCTAATGCCTAATCCCTTATTTTCTCTTGACCTTTGCTACAATACATTTCTTAAAAACAACAGTGTTATGCAGGAATAAGCAGAAGGGAAGCTCTTTGGGGACAATGCAGTGTTTTGCATCAGAAGGAGGAAAAGATTCACAAGTATCAAATTGACAATACTCAGCCAAGTACAAAGTCCACAGAAGATTATAGGGTTAGAGTAGAAAACAAGGTGCCTGTGAGGAGTAGTTCTTCAATGTTTGTGAGATTTACAAGTAGATAGGGGAAATGGATATTTGCTGGAGGCACCTGGTTTGAATCCCTCTTTATCTCTATTCCCGTTATATATAAAGTTGTTCTAACTCTCACTGACCTGTCATATCTGCTTTGGTGATGGGCTACTAAAAGGGAAAAGTTGGGATTTAAGATACAGGATTATTCTATTAAGGTAATGACCTTTTTTTTAAAAAAAATATACATATATATTATTTCCTGGGAAGAAATTTAAAGAATGAGATTCTTTTTTGAAAGACAGATAATATAGGCTGTCTTAGGGAACTTAATTATGGACCTCCCAGCTAGGCTTCCAAGTAAGTAGGAGCTTATGCCTGCACTACAGGGAAGTAGTCAAGTGTTCTCAAGGGCTTACATTGGCTTTAAGGATGCTCTTCTTAGGAACAGGATTAATACACACTAGTAAGACCCCGCACTGAGGTATGTGGCCTCATTAATCCTGAAGGAGCTGAGATTCTCCTCTCCTTGGAAAGCTTTAGTTAGAATTCATTATCCAGTCAATGAATGTTTATTTAATGCTACTATGTTCCAGGCACTAGATCAGGTTTGAGGGATTAAAGAAAATAGAGCTTGCTTTCATGGAAGTAATGGTCTACTAGTAAAGGGAGCAAGACAAACAAGAAAATACACAAACAAATAAATACATATTTTATCAGATGGTGATTATTGTTAACAATACAAACAAAGCCAGGTAAGGTAAAACAGAGTAGGAATGATGGCTACAATCAGGGAAGGCCTCTCTGAAAAGGTAACATTTGAATATTAATAATGCACATTTAATGAACATTTATTATGTGCCAGCCACATGAATGAACTCATTCTGTCTTCACCCAAATACTATGAGGTAGGGCCATTATTATTATTGTTTTACAAATGGGAAGTTGTGCTGATAGAAATTAAATAAGTTGCCCAAGGAAACACAGCTAGTAAGAGACAGAGCTGGGGTTCAAACTCAAGCAATCTGACACCAAATGCCATGCTTGGAATCCCTGTCATACTTGGCATTTTGGACTCTGCATAAAGGCAGAGGGATGTGGATACTGTCCAGTTGGCTCTGGAAGGCACCAATTGGATAATACAAAAGAAGAAAAGTAAGGGAAGTGCCTGAGAGCAAGAGGACAAAAAGAGAAGGGGAAATGCAGATATATTCGAGTATTTTCTGTTTGTTAGCTATTTTAAACATAAACTCTCACTTAATCCTTATAACTAAACTATAAGGTAATCATTATCATACCTATTTTGCATATGAGAAAAGTATAGAATGGCTAAGCAATTTGCCCAAGGTCTCATCACAGGGATAATACTGTAAATCTGGGTCAGTCTATCATCAATTCCATGCTGTTTCCAGAGAGAAAAAAGTGAGAGGAGGAAACCCAGAGTGAAAATACATGAAACCAAAGAAAGAAAGAAAGAGAGGCAGCAAAATAATGACTTAACAGGTTTGGAGGACTAGAGGAAAGACAATGGTTTGAGAACATTTTAATAACATCTTCATCTTCAGCCTCTTCTCCCACACCAATTTAGGTGGATTTTTTAGTTTCTATAGTTTTAGAATTTCAAGAATTGGCATGTTTAGTTTTTTAGCAAAACCTGGTTTTTACATGTAAAATAGCCCTTGAGCAATGCATTGTATTCTATAACTGTTACTGTCATTTAATTAGGAGCTTCAGGAAAATGAGGGAAATAAACTTAGTAAGGAAATGAAGGAATAGTTAAAACCTCAATTACCTAATTGAGGACTAGCATGTAATTGTTTGATAACTAGCTTATTTTTCTTCAGAAACACATTTTAAAGTTGTCACCTTTAATGATACAACTTCAGATATGCCTTGCCTGCCAACCTTTCTCTTCCTAATAGTAGTAACACTATGGAATGTCAGAATAATAGGCTGATGGGCAGTGTAATCAACAAAATACAAATGGAGCACTACCTGTCTTGTGTCATGGTTTTGTGTGGTGCATAGAAGCCGGGATGTGGTCATATCTCTTGTGGGATGGGGCTGACTCAACCCACCCATTATTCTGGACAAGCAGCAAGTCTGCCTCTTACCCCATGCCTGCTCTGTTTTGTCTTGCCTTTCTCTTCCCTCCCCTTCTCTTCCCACACTCAATCATGGCTTTATTTTGCTGCATATCAGGCAACAAACAAATACAGCAGCAAAGAGACTTGCTTGTTCTATTCTGAATATAGTTGTAGGTGGCTGTCCAAAGGGGAAAGGTGAAGGAGGTCCAGTGTGGGAGACTAGCCATTTCCACCATTTGTATTTTTCAGGTAACTCTTTTAAGCCTTTTTGTTTTTTTCCTGTAAAATGCTACTTCAGTGACTATGGCTTTCTCAAAACTTTATAGTATTCACTACATATTTTTGAGAACCAGGTATTTGTGAATGTATTAGAGATATTGGGACATTTGTGTTTTAAATAGAAAATGTAGTCATTGTTAGAATATACTCATGGTACCAAAGAAAACATTAAAATTTATCTCTGGCTCTGTAGAACCAGCTGATGGGCTTATAATTCATTGTCTGTTGAAAAACAAAATTAAACCTGCAAGTTCAATATAAATAGTGAGTGATTCTTAAGGAGATTTTGGACTGTACATAGGCTTTGAGAACCTAGAAACTAAGAAATTCTATTCTGGTATGTATTTTCCAATGAGGGACTAAGATCTCACTTCTATGATATCTCCTTTTGCCAATACCCATCTGTAAAATAGGTGCAATGCTATTTTAACCATAAAATTCTGAGTCATTGTCTTCCAGGAATTTTAATCACAACTTGTAAACAAATTACAGATGAATCAGGTTGAATTTTAATTGACTATATGACTACATGGTGTGACTGAAAATCTGGATACTGTTCTACCACTTTTCCATATTATACCTCCACACTCTTAGCCCATGGCATCTCTGCAATCAGCATGAAAAAGCATTATATCCCAGCGAAGTATATACTTGGAAAATATTAGTTAATTGAAGCACATTTTCTCATGCTTTGGGTTGAATTGGTGCCAGGTTATCTCCCTAAGATACCACTGAACACATGTTGTCAATAGGGGAAAGGAAATGGCACAAGTAAATAAGGATAAAGGAAAGATGTAGGGTAATCAGGAGAAAATGTGATTATTGAATATGTTCTACAAATTAAGGACTCTATGAAGAGTAATTTGGCTGCTGAAGATCTTCTGTCATGTCAGTCAGAATCTGAGAGCTGCCATCCTCACTTGTCTAGTAGTGATTCATGTAGGAATAAGGGGAGGGGAAGGGAAACCAGTATAGATGAAGGTCAGATAGGAGACAAACAAAACAAAGTGCTTTGTTTACAGGAGTCTCTACAGACAAATAAAACCATTGCCAACTCCACAACTGAAATAGATATATTCCTTTTTATTGAATTTATTGGGGTGACACTGGTTAATAAAATTATAAAGTCTTTAGGTGCACAATTCTACAGTATCATCTGTTCACTGTATTGTGTGTTCACCATCCCAAGTCAAGTCTTGGTTCATCACCAGTTATTCGCCCTATACCCTCCTCCACCTTCTCCCACTTACCTCCTCCCCAGAAATTATCATACTGCAGTCCATGTCCATGAGTTCTTTCTACTGTTTTTTTTTTTTTTTGCTCATCCCTTTTTCCTCCCCCCACTCTGTCTGCAATCAGCCTGCTTTCTATGAGTTTGCCTGTATTTTGTTTGTTACTTCATTTTGAAATGGGTATATTCTTAAATGACAACACAAGGAGAGCTTAAGACTAGTATGAATCTCCAGAAAGCAGGTTACTTGGAAGTAGTGGAACAAGAAGGGCCCCAGAAATGGGTATCCGCATGTAGCTATACATTTCACTGTGCTTCTTGATCACAGATTTTAAGTAGCTCTAAGTTTCTGCCTTTAGCTACCTAGCTAACTCATCCAGGGAACCCTGTCTCCCACATTATTTCCTGAACAGTCAAAATTAGAAAACTGGACCAAAGTGTTTTTTCTTGATAAGCTGGAAGATTATCTAGGCCTTTTGATTATGTTAAGAACTTGAAAAAGTTAAGTGCCCTATTTCCCAAACTGACATAATCCAGACTTTAAAACTATGGTACATGTTCTAGTTTGACAATCACTTAGTCACAACTCCCTCTTTTGATCCTCAAAATATTTTCATCCATTTACCTGTTCTAAAAAGTCTGCAGAGCACTAACTCTGTGGTGAACACTGTATTAGGCATTGAAATACAAAGTGAATATGATGTAATCACTCTCAATCTAGTAACAGAGATATAGGTAAAAAGAAATTATTGAAATATGTTAAGTGTTCAAGGAGGTGTGTAAATAACTGTCTGGGAGATTGGAGAGTGTTACACAGAGATGATAATGTTTAAGCAGCTTAAAGGCAGAGACATCATGGAAAAATATTCTAGACAGAGGGGAACAAATGAAAAGGCACAAAGGCATAAATGTTTATGGCCTAACCCTGGCTGGTGTGGCACAATTGTATGGAGAGTTGCCCCATACACCCAATTCTCAGTCTCGGCTCATACCCAGTCAGGATGTGAGCAGGAGGCAACTAATTGATGTTTCTCCCTCATATTGATGTTTCGCCCTCTTCATCCCTCTCCCTAAAAATCCATTTAAAAAGTGTGTAGCCTGTTTAAGGAACAAGTGACCCCGTACAATGGGGAACCATATGATACTATTGGAGAAATGCTAGTTTTGAGTCCAAAGTGATAAATTAGAGCAAACCCATGTAGAGTCTCTCATGATTAGTTTCAAAACAGAAATAAAAGTTACCCTCTAAAAATTTTAAGCAGAGGAAATCATGTTTCTATTTCCATGTTAGGAACCTAGTTTTGTAGTATTGTATGGAAGACTAATAGGATGATGATACTAAAAATAGGCAGACTAGTTAAGAAGCTGTTGCAATGCTTCCCATCCAAACTGCTGAAGAGTACTACACAGGGTTTGCTTGTGTAGGGGATGAGGAAGAGGAGTGTTAGCCAATAATGGTGAAAGAGGAGAGAAGAGGTTGGTGTCAGAGCTAGGATTAGAAATGACAGGGCTTGGTAACTTATTGTATGTGTAGCATGAAGGAAAGGAAGGAGTAGGGGCTGATATCCAGGTTTATGATTTTGACTAATAGGTGAATGGATGTGCTATAAAAGTATATGCCTCCCCAAAGTATCTGCTCTCTTTATTTATCCTTCCTTACTTCACTATTCACTGACCTTCCTTGACAAGAAGTTTGCGAAACCTAGGGTATAATAAATTAAACTCACACAGCCAGAGAAGCTGTGGCTTGAAGGGCAACCAAAATAACGTCTGCAATATAAAGAAAGATTTTGTAGAGGAGGTTTTTAAACCTTTGATTTCCATCTATATAGAAGAGTACAAGAGATAGTGGGATAAAATTATAGTAAACAACATTTCAGCGTCATACAAAGAAAATGCTTTTAACTATTCTAGGGAAACAGTGCAATGAAACAACTGCATGGAAGCTATGTGGATCTTCAAAGGGAGATATGATAATCCTGAGACTTAAATAATTTAAGACACCAGCCTGAAGGCAGGGCCTGGATTGGACAATCTCTTCAAATGTTCATTCTGCAAATGTCCTTCTATTCTGCCCCAGCCAGATATTCCCAGAGGAACTATCATCTCATTGATCCAAGTAGATACACTGAGGAAAAGGGCACAGGAATAATTAAAATTATCCAGCACTAATTGCTCTAGAAATTGAGATAAAGATAAAAGAGAGTTGGGTAAATTCTTACTATAATTTTAAAAGTATTTTTAAGTGGAATCTTTAAGGCCAGCTCCTGTTAGTGGGGGAAATGCACCTAGGAGTCAGAAATTAGAAAATACTAGCTATCCAACATAAAGGAGGGGATGGAGGTAGAGAGATGCAAAGCAATGAATCAAACACTTCACTAAATGAAGCAAGTGCTTTACACTCCCTCTAGGCTAAAGCTATAGATTTGTGAGGAAAGTAGATAAGATTGAGGCCCATGGTCTATAAAAGGCATGAGCATTCTCCATACTCTGGCACAGAGGCAGCACAAATAGTTCACATTCCTAAACCATGGTTCTAGCAGAATATAAAAATAAGGTATTACTGATTAGAAATGAGCCAGACCCCCAGTGGAGAGTTATGCCAAAAATACAAGACCAGAGGACTTCCAGCTAAATAAAACAGCATCTTACCAAAGTATATATCGCTGAGTAATAGATCTTTTAAGAACTTTTCTTCTTAAAAGTTTTTACATTTTAATCATTAATTCCACTGCAATGGATTATGTCAACCTGGATTATTTTGTGTCTTCTACCATACCATTATTTATGGGTGAATCTGGAAGACCAATATATAAAATCTCATTTCTAAATTTATCTTGGATTTTTTTAGCTTGGGAAATTTACAGGCTTTTATAAATATAATATTGAAGCATTAGAAATGTTATGCTTTTCCCCCAAGGAATTTTGATCAAATATCTGTAGTCCATGGCATTTATCCCATGATATTCATGGAGTTTTCATAACAGGAAGGTAAAGCCCTAAAAAAGAAAAAAGAAAATTCAGAGAGCTGACTTCATAGGGTCCCTTCTCTTCAGTACTTTAAGTCATTAATTAGATTTTACAAAGGGTGATTTCTGCTACCTGGCCCCAGGGTACATTAACATAATTCAAATAGCAGAAGAGAATAAAACTGTCAAATGTGTATGTGTGTGTGTAAAAGAGAGAGCTAGGGAGAGCATCGAAGATAGAGACACAGAGAAAGGCAGACAGAAATAATAACAGCCATAAACACAATAGTCACTACATCATTTTATGTTATTGCTGCATGTTTAGAAAGAAATCTTGCTCAAGAAGATGAATCATGAGTAGTGATATTCCCTTTCTTTCTTCAAAGAGTGTCTCCTATCACTATATCTTTGATTTTGTGACATTGGCATTCTCTGCCTATCCTAAATGTGTCATATAGCATACATTTATTAAAAAGAAAATGAGGTATGTGAGTTATATCTCAATAAAGCTTTTATTTAAAAATAGAAAATCAGAAGACAGTTAAAATCACTTTATTTTATCATCATTATTAGAATTATTTTTAATATATATTTTATTGATTTTTCCCAGGGAGGAAGGGAGAGGGATAGAGAGTCAGAAACATCGATGAGAGAGAAACATTGATCAGCTGCCTCCTGCACACCCCCCACTGGGTATGCACCGGTAACCAAGGTACATGCCCTTGACTGGAATCGAACCCAGGACCCCCGAGTCCACAGGCCAACGCTCTATCCACTGAGCCAAACCGTTCAGGGCCATTATTAAAATTTTGTGGCACCTTTTAAGGTAACTCAAAGCACCGCAGGTGCAAGTAATGGAAAATGGAGGATATCATAAAACCCATGTTAGACTGTCCTGACATAGTGTATGCCTGATACGTATTTGTCACATTTTAGGCATTCTGAAAATTTAACATATTTTAAAAACATGATTATTTGTCTCCTTCTGAGAAGTAAAGGGGGAGTTTTTGTTTACCACCTTGCTAAACTCTTTTCCTCTTTCCCTGTCAACTATCAACTAGGAGTTGGGGGTGTGGGGGAGAGATTAACCAGGAACTATCAACTAGGTACATTTCATTTAAGACCAGTTTTGAGTGCATAAATTCATTGCATTAATATTTTCCATTACTGTATTGTGTGAAATACCAGCTTTAAAAAAGAAGTTATATGAGTGTGAGAATGAGTTCAACCTTTATTAAAGGCATGAAATAATTGGCATTGCATCTAGTTCTCCCTCAACTCAGACCCTAATCTCTGGAGTATATCACTCACCCAAGAGCTACACTGGCAGCACTTTTATTTTTTATGAAGAGTCAGATCTCACACCATTTCAAAGAACTAATTGTATATATACTTTTTATGAATAGTAATTTATTGCTGAATGGTTGCTCTTATGTAATTGCCACACAGAATCTTCACACATTGAATTTTTATACTCTGCCTACAGAAGAAGTGTCCTTACCCCTAATTTTAGATAAAATAATTAATCATAAAGGATTGACAATTAAAATTATTTTATATTTTATTAATGATTTATATTTTTTCTTTTATATTACCTCTTTAATCCTTACTCCAAACCATTGTGGAAGATTATTAAGGCCACTGAGTTTAAATATTGTAGGTCACACATCTAACAGTAAAACTAAGTCTGGAACTCTAGTCTCATGATTGCAGTCTTATAATATGTGGTAGTAAGGCTATCACAAATATTTCACTTCTTCTTGCAGCCATACTTTTTTTTCCTTTTTTTAAAAAATAGGTTTATTGTTGAAAGTATTGCAGATGTTTACATTTATTCCCATTTACTCCCTCTGCCCCATACCTGCCTCCCCACAGGCCTTTATTGCACTATGGTCTTTGTCCATGGGCTATACAAATATGCATATAAGATCCCTGGTTAATCCTTCCCCACCCACACACACCCTCTTCCCTCTGAGATTCCTGCTTCTATGTTTCTGTTCCATGTTTCTATGTCTCCTTACAGCCATATTTTAAATATTATACTTTTCTGCTCAGTTGAAATTAGGCACAGTCATATGACTTGATTTGACTACTGAAATGAGAGCACAAGCGATATGTGTAATTTCTTTTTTTCTCATTGTTATTTTTGGCACTATTACAGATGTCCCCGTTTCCTCCTCCCCTTTTATTTGCTTCCACTCAATCTCTGCTTCCCTCCATAGGCTTTCACCACACTGTTGTCTGTGTCTATGGGCTATGCATATACATTCTTTGGTTAATCTCTTCACATACTTTCATCCAGTTCACCCCATTCCCCTCCCCTCTAACCCCTGTCAGTCTGTTCCATGTATCCATGCCTTTTTTTCTATTTTGTCAATTTATTTTGTTCATTAGATTCCACATATAAGTGAAATCATATGTATTTATCTTTCTCTGATTGGCTTATTATACTTAGCATAATATTAGAAGCATTTAATTGCCACTGTCAGCTTCAGCATTTCAATTATCTTTCTTTTGTGATTTTGGAGGGTAGACCAAGATGGATCCTCCTTCAGGCTGGGTCCTTGAGTGGTTAACATGGACAGAGACTCCACCTCACCAACATGAAAACTAAATAATAAATAAACCTTTGTTCTTTTAAGATTATAATATCTTCATGATTGTTTTTGTTGAATAACCTAGCCTATCCTGCCTTAAAGCTACACTCCATAGGAATAACCAGTATATTCTCATGTAAGTATGCCTTCCTCATAGCTTCATATCTGTCAAAACTTGCTTCTCTGGGACAAGCACTTTTTTGTATAGCAACAATATTTTATTACTACACTCAGATTAAAACATTTTGAATTTGTAGGTGTTCTGAAATGAGGGCCAGTTTTCTATTCTCTTTAAGTATAGTAAGGATAGATTAATCACAGAGGGAGATCTCAAAGGCATTTCATGAGTCCAGCAATTCCACTTTTAAGCAGGTTAATGCTTTCTTGTCCTCCACTGTACATGCTTTGCATAAGAAAGGGAAAGGATATGAATAGAAGTAGAGGAGAAGAACATGGCAGTGTTTGTAATGTCATGCATTTGGAGACTGCCAGCCCTATTAAGCTTAAGTGCACTGCAGATATCACCACCTATGAAAGAGGGAAATGGAGAAGAGTGTATAAGAATTGGGGATGGAGGATAGTTATTTTTAGCACTACTGTAGAACCAAAAATTCTCTGCAATCTGTATAGAAGGAGATTTTTCTGAATATAATGGGACATATCTGAGTGTGCACATTTTATTTTGTTTTATTTTATCACTTATTGTTCACAGTATTTTAGATGTTGTTGCCACAGCATTAAAAAAACTTAATAGTCAATATCTAACTGCCATAAATCAAGTTTAAATGTGGCTTATCCCTCACTGTGTTCAAAATCCCATTTTCTTTCCTTGATTGGCCTTACAAATTATGCACAAGCAAAAATTGCAGTAGAGCCTGTAGAATTTTAGAATCAGAACCTTAATAAATGGAAAAGGGCTTAGAATCCATGTACTACAACTCCCTTTCCTACCTATGAGGAGACTGAGACCCAGAAAGAGAAAACTTGGCTCAGTTCATATGCAAATACCTGTGTTTCAGGGTTCATATCTATTTTATAAAATCTTAAAAGTATCTCATAGGTAAGTTACTAACTTCTCTGTAAGTCAATTTGCTAACCGGAAACATAAACCAGATCTTCTATATGTTGATAAATTATGAAAATGATACATTTTTCAAATTACTTCTGATGTAGGAAGTTAGACTCATATATCAAAAACAAACAAACAAACACATAAATGCCCATTGCCTTAAATAAGATTGAAATGGTTTGAGTTATTTCCCTCTGACATGTTCATCCACACATAAGTAGGCCAGGGCTGATATAGTGGAACCATGTTGTGAAGGATCCAGATTCCATCATTCTGAGACTGTACTATCCACTGTTGCCCTTATTCACAGAGTCAAAAATGTTAATCTTAAACTATGGTTATAATGGGTAATGATTACTTCATGTATTACTCATTCTTGATAAAAATTTATTTTTTAAAAAATTTATTGTTGAAAGTATTATATATGTCCTCTTTTTATCCCCATTGTCCTCTTCTAGCCAGTCCTGCCCCCAAGTTCTTTGGTTGATCTCTTCTCACACACCCACCCTCCTCTGCCTTCCCTCTGAGATTTGAAAGTCTGTTCCATGCTTCTATGTTGCTGAATATATTTTGTTCATCTGTTTATTTTGTTCATTAGATTCTATATATGAATGAGATCATGTGATATTTATTTTTCTCTGGCTGGCTTATTTCCCTTAGCATAATACTCTCCAGGTCCATCCATGCTGTTGCAATGGTAAGAGTTATTTATTTTTTATAGCTGCATAGTTTTCCATTGTGTAAATGTACCATAACTTTTTTATCCACTCATCTGCTGCTGGGCACTTGGGCTGCTTCCAAATCTTATCTATTGTAAATTGCACTGCTATGAACATAGTGGTGCATAAATTCTTTCTTTTTTATTGCTTAAAATATTACAAAGAGTACTACATTTGTCTCCTTTTTTCCCCCCTTGACTTTCTCCCAGCCTCCCCTACCCCCCAGTGTCTTGTGTCCATTGGTTATGCTTATATACATGCATATAAGTCCTTTGGTTGATCTCTTACCTCCCCCCAACCCTCCCCAGCCTTCCTGCTGTAGTTTGACAGTCTGTTTAATGCTGCTCTGCCTCTGTATCTATTTTTGTTCATCAGTTTGTAATGGTCTTTATTATCCATAAATGAGTGAGATCATGTGGTATTTTTCTTTCACTGACTGGCTTATTTCACTTAGCATAATGCTCTCCAGTTCTATCCATGCTGTTGCAAATGGTAAGAATTCCTTCTTTTTTACAGCAGCATAGTATTCCATCATGTAGATGTACCACAGTTTTCTAATCCATTCATCCGTTGATGGGCACTTAGGCTGTTTCCAAATCTTAGCTATGGTAAATTGTGCTGCTTTGAACATAGGGATGCACATATCCTTTCTGATTGGTGTTTCTGGTATCTTAAGATATATTCCTAGCAGTGGGATCAATGGGTCAAATGGGAGTTCCATTTTTAACTTTTTGAGGAAACTCCATACCTTCTTCCATATATTCTTTCTGATTGGTGTTTCTGATTTCTTAGGATGTATTCCCAGAAGTGGGCTCACTGGGTCAAATGGGAGTTATATTTTTATTTTTTTGAGGAAACTCCATATTGTTTTCCACAGTGGCTGCACCAGTCTGCATTCCCACCAGCAGTGTACTATGGTTCCCTTTTCTTCACATCCTGGCCAGCAGTCGTCGTTTGTTGATTTGTTGATTATTGCCATTCTGACAGGTGTGAGGTGATATCTCCTTGTTCTTTTAATTTGCATCTTTCAGATGATTAGAGACTTTGAGCAGAACCTTTTTATTTTGATGTAGTCTCATTTGTTTATTTTCTCCTTAGTTTTATTTGCCTTAGGAGATGCATTGGTAAGCAAATTGCTATGAAAGATGTTTGAGATTTTGCTGCCTATGGTTTCTTCTAGGATTTTTTTAAGTGTTCTTTTAAAAAATATTTATTGTTGAAAGTATTACATATGTTCCATTTTCTCCCCCTTTGACCCTTTTATCCTACCTTTCCCCCTGCCCCTGACCTTCACCACCCTATTTTCTGTGTCTATGGGCTATGCATATATGCATACACATTATTTGGTTGTTCTCTTTCTACCCATGCGTTCCCTCTGAGATTTGACAATCTGTTCCATGCTTTTATGTCTCTGGATCTATTTGGTTCACCAGTTTATTTTTTTCATTAGATTCCACATATGAATGACATCAGTGATACTTGTCTTTCTCTGACTGGCTTACTTCGCTTAGCATAATACTCTCCAGGTCCCTCCATGTTATGGTTTTCTGACTTACATTAAAGTCTTTTATCTATTTTGAGTTTATTTTTTTGTATGGTGTAAGTTGTTCATCTAGTTTCATTTTTTTTTTCATATACCTGTCCAATTTTCTCAAAACCATTTATTGAAGAGACTGTCTTTACTCCATTGTATGCTCTTGCTCTCTTTGTCAAATAATAATTGCCTTAATTCAAATGGAATATTGCCTAGAATCATTAACAAACTAAGCTTATTGTCTTTGTCTCTGGAAAGGAGAGCAGTAAGGAAGGAGATGACAAGACATGTCTACCAATGCTTGGTAAATTGACATTATGGTAAAGGAGACTTGGGGGAGGCTCATAAGAACTATCCAACAGATAACCACCCACTCTATTTATATATAAGATTAAACCCTTGCTTTGCCCCTAATTTTTCTCTTTCCTACTAAGGAAGGAGTTAATAAACCTTCTTTAATGACTACTCCCTTGATCAGACTTCAAAATCAGAATTTTAGAATTTTACCTTCATCTCTTGAAAAAAAAAAAAAAAAAAAACCTCAACTATTTCTTTTGTAAAGTTCTTATTTTATTTCCCCCAATGATTTCTATTTTCACTTTTCCTTCAGATTGAGGATACTAAGTCTGTATGCCTGATGATGTAATAGGGTCATAGGAGCATTTGGTGATATTAGTCTTTCTATGACCTTACCAATATTTACCAGGCTCTGGATTTCCTCCTACTCTGGAAACACAAACATCTTAGAAATAGACAGAAATGATTTACAGTAAACTTTATCACCAGGAAAAATAAAATACAACTCAAGGATAAGTGAACATGTCAAATCCAATGAAGCAAAAACTTCTTAGAAAATTGTTTGTTTTTTAAGTGAAAATTCAGAATTATGGAATGCTTAAGAAAACATAAATCCATATTATATCCAGCAAGATAGTTCATGTATGAAAATTATTTGTTGTTTCAGAACTTTATTGCTGGGGTCCAACCCCAGCAGGTCCAGGGGTTCCCAAAGGTGTAGACAGAGTCGGTGAAGAAGGAATGACACGGAGACAGCGTTCAGTTGATCAGCAGCCTAGCCAGGATCTCTAGCCAAGTTCTGGTCAGGATCTCCAGCGAAGTTCTGGTTAGGATCTCCAGCCAGGTTCTGTGTCCATGTTTTCTTGCTAGGTTCTCCAGCCAGGTTCTCCAGGTTCTCCAGCCAGGTTCTGTAGCCATGTTCCCTTGCTAGGTTCTCCAGCCAGGTTCTGTCCAGGTTCTCCAGCCAGGTTCAGTCACCAGGTTCTAGTCAGGTTCTCTTGCCAGGTTCTGTCCAGGTTCTTTTGCCAGGTTCTGTCACTAGGTTCTTCAGCCAGGTTCTCTCGCTAGGTTCTGTGGCCAGTTTCTGTCTCTAGGATCTTCAGCCAGGTTCTCTCGCTAGGTTCTGTCTCTAGGTTCTGTAGCCAGTTTCTGTCCAGTATCTTTTGCCATGTTCTCTCCAGCGAAGTTCTTCTGTCTCTAGGTTCTGTGTAGATTCTGTGTCTAGGTTCTGTCTAGGTTCTATAGAGCTGTTGTCTTGTTACATCTGTATTTATACCAGTTGATTCCAATCCTATCAATCTCTATTCCAAAGGTTAGGGCGTTTCTTATCTCCATTCCAGGGAGTAAAGATTATGTAGCTTAAGCATGATTGTTCGTAAAGTGATTAATTACCTGCCTGGCACTTAGTTAAGGGGTTTTATTCCCTCCCTAACTTCAGGGAAAAATCCCTACCTGGGGAAACAACCTTTCTCAGAGAGGTGACCTTGGTTAAAACACATAGTGCCAAGAAGGTGAGCAAACATATTAAGAACAGTATGCCATATATGCCAGGTCCCTTGAAACAGCAAGGATGGACTGGCTTCCGGCACTTTATGATTTTGATGACTTTTAGATAATGTTTTAAGCATGGGTGTACCTCATTAACATTTGAAAATATTAATTCACTCAAAGATCAAAATTAGTTATTAGCTCTATAGAAAGATTTAAGAAGGCTTTCTTTGTATACCAGGGTCCTGTAATTCAAGAGTCAGCAAACTGTGACACAATGACCAAATCTGATCAACCCCTATTTTTGTAAATGAAGTTTTATGACAACACAGTCATGCTCATTCATTTAATTTATGAATTTATTATGGCTGTTTTCACACACATTGATAAAGTTGTTGCAACAGAAACTCTATGACTGGCAAAGCATGACTTATTTACTATCTGGCCCTTTATAGAAAAAGTTTTCTAAACTCTATTCTAATATATTAAATTTTTATTCAAATTGCATTGACATGAATTATTTAGGGAAATTAAACATGGTTTTATATGGCCATAGGAAAGTGCACATGTATAGAAGTTATAGAGATAAAGCTACTGGAGTAGATAGAGGTCATGCAGAGCTTTGTGTACTTGGATAAAGAGTTTAAACTTTATCCTGAAAACAGTAAAAACTATAGAAGATTATATTTATTTGTTCATTTATGTTTGTTTTTAAATTATAATTGACTTATAATATTGCTAATAAGACAGAAGTAACATCCTTTTGTGAATGGGTGAATGGATGTTATGAGTAAGACAAAGGGAGAAATATGTGATGTTATATACTTATGACTTAGAAAACTACATGCATTGCCCTAACCGGTTTGGCTCAGTGGATAGAGCATCGGCCTACGGACTCAAGGGTCCCAGGTTCGATTCCGGTCAAGGGCATGTACCTTGGTTGCGGACACATCCCCAGTAGGGAGTGTGCAGGAAGCAGCTGATCGATGTTTCTCTCTCATCGATGTTTCTGGCTCTCTACCCCTCTCCCTTCCTCTCTGTAAAAAATCAATAAAATATATTTTATAAAAAAGAAAACTACATGCATGGTTAACCAGAGGACAGAGAGGGAAATATATGGGTTTTATAACGTACATGTTGAATATGATATGCTTGTGATACATCCAGGTGGAAGTATTTCTTAAGCAAGTTGAAACTTGAGTCTGGAACACAATTAGGAATTCTGATATATAGACCTGGAAGTCATCAGGTACAACTGGAACATTAGGCTATGGTTAGGAATAAATCATTCAAAGAACTTTATAGAGTAGGAACAGCAGAAGACCAAGGATGAACACCAGGGGTCACATCAGTGTTTAAACATTTGCTGAGGAAGCCCATGAAGAAAAATGGCAAGAATATGAAAGGCATTGAAAAGAAGCTTGCAGTGGGTAAGAATTAAAAAAAAAAAAGTATCATTAAAGCCAAGAGAACATGAAATTTTTAAATGAAATGTCAAATACCTAAGACAGATCAAATGATAAAGTAATGTAATGGCAAGAGATTATTCACTCAGTTTGTAAATATGGAGCTCACTGGTGAACCTAGTAAAAGTAGTGACTGGGAAGGAAAGAAAAGGAATCTTTGGATATAAGCTAATTGTTCAAATAATTTTTCTGTAAAAGACTGAAGGAGGCAATAAATAGCTAGAGGGATTCTTCAATGAAGGGAGTGTGCCCTGAGTATGGAAAAGGAATTAGTACATTTATTATTCTGAGGCTAAGGAGTCCACACAGAAGAAGAAGATACTGGGAAGGCCCACAGGAGCCTCAGGCTACTAGGCCAACATGTCACTTCCATCTTCTAGTCCCTCAGGCAACTCTCAGCCAGGCTAATCCAAAAAGCTGACATTTAAACTTTAGATGATAATCACATGTCTAAGTATATGATCCATAACTCAAT
Organism: Myotis myotis; assembly: GCF_014108235.1. Taxonomy (NCBI): domain Eukaryota; kingdom Metazoa; phylum Chordata; class Mammalia; order Chiroptera; family Vespertilionidae; genus Myotis; species Myotis myotis. The sequence continues at coordinate 55,861,605 of NW_023416346.1, read as the reverse complement.
GACACCTGTTTTCTCAAAGTCATTTTACTTTACTAGTATCAACCAAGAGGAACATGTTTAAATATTTTACCCCATCAAGCAGGAGTCACAGCAAGATCCAGAGGGAGGCTAGATAGCATATGGGTGTGTAGAAGTGTTGAATGGTTCCTTTGCTGTTGTGATGGTACTTGAATATGCCATCAGCTCAATGTTAATGCTATGTTTAGAGAAGTAAAATAGTACTGTTATGTATACTTGGGAGAAACCTAAGTTATTTCTTTCCTGTAGCAGATAGTATGATTTTTTTTCAGACTGCAGCAGTGCACATTGCTGGATGTTTGGTGAGAAAAAGAATTATTCCATAGAACATACAAATAGATACAATCTATTAAAACACCCCTTGACTCTTATATACATTCACAAATCACCCATTGGTGCAAAGTTAGAAATTAAGATACAGATGTACACTAGGAATCAGTCTAGTATTACTAAGCATTCTGAATATAAATGCCACACTTTCAATAGGTCAGTAAATCAACACTATATGCGCCTGTGCTATACAGATTCCAGTAGAAGTCATCTTGGAGGTGTTTAGAAGCCTTAGCCAAGTTACTTCCTTTGAGGAACTTATATTCTGTTAGGACAATGAGAATAGTTATATGATAGAACACTTATGTGTAACATCTACATGTCCTTACTACCTTGTCAGTGTTAGATAGACTTAATGGAGAAAACTGCATAAATGTCTCAGAGTAGTGGATGGCATGAGAGTATTGCAGTTAGTAATGCAAAACAGTTATATGACTAATATTTTTAGAGAATTAAACTGCCAAAAATTCATTTATTCAACAAAATTTCGTCAAGAGCCTACATGGGCAGAGCATGTAGTTGTTAATGGAGCTAAAGACTGAAGAATTCCACCCTCTCTTTTTGAGGGGCCTGTGTGAGATTAGTGGAAAGTTACTTCCAGAAATAATTGCAAAAATAAGGATACCTAAAAGTTATGTTTATATTCCTATTGAATATTGCTTGAGGGAGCAATTTGTACCTGGTTGAGTGAGATAATTTCTTCCTAATAACTCTCAAGCCATGTCTTTGCCCTCATGATAAATTCCTATGGCACTCACACAGTGAAACATGATTTACCACAATCTGTGTGTGTTTTGTCACCTCAATTATGTTGTACTTGTATCAAAGATAGTGATCTATTCTGCTTTTATATTTCTCCCACATAGTAGGCATTGGGTACATACTATTGTCATTGATTTGATTGATTTAAAAATATTAAATATATTCCTCCTTAGCCAAAATTGAGGGCACAATTTTTAGACTACACTGATCCATGAGAAACCATGTTCCCATCCTCTCACTAGCCCATCTATAACCTTATAATGGAGAGTTTAAAGTGCCAGAATATAATAGTTTTCCATATACTGACCACACTCCTCCACTCGCCCCAACAAACCCCATATTTTTTTTTCTTTTTTTGCCATTCCGTGGTAGGAGCTAGGACATAGTGAAAAATGTGGTTTCCATTGCTCTGAAGTTATGTGAGCCTTGAAGAGTTCAAGATGTTTCCAATTGTAGGAAAAAAATTCCTTTTCTTATACAAGGCTTACTTTATAATCATCTGTAACAGCAGAAAGGCTGTAAGTGCTCTTGACCAGCTTCCATGAAAATGCTTATATATGATTGTCTCACATTGGTGATAGGTCCTGTGACAAATTATTTTTTTGAAGGAGGAGTCACCTGCTATGTTCAAGGCTAAGTGTATGTCAAACATGGGGTTGCCTAAGACATAGACCATTCCTTCTAAGCTTGGTTTGATATGTTAATATTTACATTTGACATTTTTTCCTGCAAGTAACTTTAATTATGTTTTAAATCATTTTAAATCACAGTGACTAATACCTTTTCTGAAGTAATACAGTCTGCCTCACTGGAGTTGGAATATTTACTTTTTAGTTTAACCCCTTAGAATTCCAAATTCCAAAGTTAAGGAGACAGAAAAGTCAAGAAAACCCAGATACAAGTGTTAATGGAGCTCAGTGTGAGGTGAGATGTTTTCAAAGCTGTTGTCCCTTTGAATGTATACCAATAATAATTACAAAGGGAACAGAAGCCAAACTCTTCTCCTAATACTTATGAGACAAATCCATACTGTTATACGACTAAGGTTAACAAGACACTTGGAAATCGATCAATGATTTCCAAAGTCTATATAATGGATCTTTGCTTTAATGCCTTTCTAGAGATGTGTGATCAATAATAGTTTATTGAATAAACTAATAAAATAATTAGTGTGTGTTGCTCTAAAAGTCTATGTTGTGGAAATGTCTTGTAATTGAGATACATTTTATACTAAAGGCTTTCTGCTTGTTCAGGAATTGAATTCCACTGGATAGAAATGCTGGCTACTATAGTATTCAGCTCTCTCCCCTCAGGAATATTGTTAGAGGTAGACTCCTGGTATTTGCCAAATTCATGACTTTTGCTTGGCTTGCACTGGGAGGAAAAATTCTACTGGCTGGTTACATTTACACAGCATTTGGGAATATCAGTGCTAAGAGAGAGTAATTTTTCCCCTCCAACCAACTTTTCATGCTTGTCTTGACATAATAATAGCTTTAGTTTCACTTCCAGGGAAACAATTAGAAATCCTACAGTGATATTTTAACCCCTAAATAAATTCACTTGAGTAAGACAAAGGTTTCAATACAACTGTGGCTAAGACTTTAAACATATTTTCAACTTAAATAAAAAGGAGAACCAAACACATGCATTATTCTTATATCTTCAAGGGAATATTAACAAACTGGCCTCAATTTTGGCATCCATAATTTGTATGTAGTAATCATTGAAAAAGCAGGCTGAGAATAAATAATAATAACATCTTTCGTACTGCTACGTGTACTATTTATACTACTGCTATTACTAATAAGCATTGAGACATTACTATGAGGCAGATACTAATCTAATTGTTTTTATTAATTATCACACTTATTCTTCACAATAAATCTGCATAATAGGTATTAATATTCTATATCACAGATAAAGAACTAAAGCTCAAAGGGGAACATTAATTATTCAAGGTCACATAAGTATGAAGATGTGAAAGCCAATATTCATTTCTGACTCTATCTAACACCAATCTACATTATTACCCATTAGTCCATATTGCCTCAGAACATTAATAGGTTGGCAAAAATGCTGCATACCTAAATATTGGATACCTTTGCTAGCCCAAGACAAATTGTTTGGAATGGTTGTGGAGTCCCAACAGAAAATGCACACCAATGACTAGGGTGCATATTGTGTTCTCTGTCTGTTTTTCTTCCTCTTTGTCTAAAATATTATAGCACAAATTACTTTTACAATTTATTTGCTGCAAGTTAATTGTTCAGGTAAAACTTTATTTGTGCTCCACACTCAATAGATATGTGTTGCTAGATAAATCTATTATATTTTAACCTGTTTAATGGATTATTTATAGCAAATTATCCCATGTGCTTTCCTGCCCCCAGCCCCATATTTGTATCTAGTGATGCCAGGCTAAAATAAAGCAAAATGAAAAAAGAGCTTTTAAATAGGCAGCCTCAGTTATATAGAGAGAAATAGATTTGGAGAAGGATATTCCTAGTCAATTTTTATGCCTTGGCACTGGTGGGAAGTGGAAGGCTAAGAACTAATAGTAAGTGAGCCTGATGTATTTTTGGAATAACCTGGCAAAAGCCATTTCTCTTGTGTCCACCAATGGAATAACTGTACAGCTGCTATGACAAATACCTGAGTTAAAACCTATAAAACACTTAGAACAGTGACTGGCACATAGTGAGTAGTCAATACAGGTGAGTTGTGATGGATTTTTTTTGTTGTTATTGTCAATTGCTTAAGTTTTCCCCTCTACCTGGAATGCCTTTCTCCCCATCTCTAAATATGTCAAAGACTTAACTGCAATAAGCTTCCTCTATGAAGTATTTTCTGACTCCCCAAATCCCTTATTCTCAAACATCACCAGAGATATAATCTCTCCTGTTTAAAAAACATGCCAATAATCATTTTCCATTTGTCATTTGTACAACAAAAATATATCTTTACATATTTTCAAATTCCCCTATTGGGGGATCTACTGCTCCTGGTTGAGAACCACTGAGAGTTAAGTGAGTGTTCAATAAATATATGTTCCTTGATTGTTTCCCTAAATATATATAAAAATGTATAATGAACAATCAATAATTTAACTTTCAAGTACCACTTTATCAAAATAAGGTAGAATCAATAAATTAGCTTTAGAGTCTACACAGGTTTATTATCATCCCCTTGAACAGTATGGGTAAAAACACCCAAGTACTAAAGAATTCATTTTCTGTATTTGACAAAACTTTTTTCCATATCTCTCGGACAGATGGTGAGCAATGCAGAGTATAAGTGCTCCCATGAATTGTGTTCCAAAGCTAAAACTCAATTGCCAAATAGGGTGTGAAGCACAGCTACATGGAATATATATAAAGCACGTTATCGTTATAATTAGCATAGGGCCATTGAACTAAGTAATATAAAGCACATTATCATTGGGAGTTAACATAAGGCCATTGAACTAATGAACAAAACAAAATAAAATTATACAAAAACTTTGAGTTGGTAAATATGGACTTTGAGTCTAATGATCCTGAGTTTGAATCCTGGCTCTATTATTTACTAGCTTACTTGCTGCGTGGCCTTAGACCAACTTCCTCACCTGTTAAATGGATGTAATATTACCAGACTCACAGTGTTGTTACACAGCTTTTGTGCTGTGGAGAGGTGAGTGAGGCACTCACCGTGGTGCAAAATTTAGGGGGCACCTAAAAGCTAAGTAATTGAAATAACTAATATTTAATGAAATCTTTTTAATAATCAAAATTAGTACAAAACCTATAATGAACAAAATATAATTTTAAATAGAATGCAGTATCCAGTTCTGTACTTGGATTACTTGACCTTACTTGCATCTCCCTAATACTGGCCCTGGTTGTTAAGGAAGCTAAGTGAGATAATGTATGTAGAGTCACGTCTTTGTTACAGTCCCTGCCTTGAATAGTCTGCTATAAACTGTAAGATTAAGGAAGTGGCCTTTAGTCTTGCAAAGAATAATTCATATTGAATGTTTAAATACAAAGAAACCTAACATATTTCCTACTCTGCTTTTTTCATCTTCAGTTATATAAGTAGCATGTAAGTATATAATAGGTAAGATTAGTATCCCCTTAAGCCAGAACTTTAAAATATATATATATTTTAAAAATATATAAACTTTAAATATATATATACATTGATTTCAGAGAAGAAGTGAGAGAGAGAGAGAGAGAGAGAAACATCAATGATAAGATGTTTGATCAGCTGCCTCCCACATGCCATGCACTGGGGACAAAGCCCACAACTCAGGCCAGGAATCAAACCTTGACCTCCTGGTTCATAGGTCGACACTTAACCACTGAGCCATGCCAGCCAGTCAACCCAGAACTATTTCTAAGCACTTACTTACACAAGTATATATCAATAAAACATATATCATACTACATTTGTTTCTTATTTTTTATGAAATCAGCATTCTCATGTACAAACATTTGCATGTTTGCTTTTGCTTCATTTAACACTATGTCTTATCAGTACCTCATCCTTGTAAAATACTGCATAGTGTTCCATAATATAGACACACTGCAGTTCATGCATTTATTCTTCCTATTGATATTCAGTTAAGGTTACCAATCAATCACTATTACAAACAATGCAGCAGTTAACACTCTTATAAACCCACATAAAAGTTATTCTAGTTTAGATACTGAGAAGTAGAATTGCTGTATCATATGGTATCACCAAACTAATTCATTATTTATCAATCTGATGGTTTAAAAATAATACTTTATTGCTATTCTTTTTTGCAATTACATAGTTACTTATTAAGAATGAGCATTTTGTCATATATTATTGAACATTTTTATTTCCTATTCTGTGATCTTTTCATATTTTTGCCCATGTTTCTGTTGAGGAGTTTGTTCTATTCTAATTGAATTTCAGGAATTCTTTATATAATCTGAATACTAATATTTTGTCTTGTATAGTATAAATAATTCAAGTGATTACACATAGACCACTGATTTTTGTTTAAGCATATTTAGAATATCTTGTCACAGAAAAGATTTTTTTTTAATTTTATGAAGTTTAACAATCATTTTATTGAAGTATTTTATTTACATTTTTTAAGATTACTTTCTACTAGAAACATAATGTAAAACCTTAATCAATAAAGAAAAACATTATAAAAAATATAATACAGTCTCCTATGTTGACTTATATTTTATATAATGGTATTTTATAACTCATTTTTAAAAAGCCAATTTGGCTATTTTTAATGGTATTTGGTGTGTTGTTGTTGTTTTTTCATTTTAAAAATGGCCAATTGTTTTGGCATTATTCATTTGAAATGCTCTCTTCACCATACACTAAATTATTATATATACACACTTTGAATACTTATTAATTCCAATGGGTTAAATATGAAAACAAAGAAACATCAATTGAGCTATCAGCAGTTAAAGTGTGTATACATTTTTGGACACCCTGTATATTAGTCTACTTTGGAGCTCTATTATGGTCTATTTATATATTAGTCTATCTCTATATCAGCACCATACTCTTAATTGCGAAAACTTTGTTAGTTTGGCCTCATAGTCAGAGAATATTTTTTGTAAATGAAGTTACTCTTGACCAGGTGTTTCTTCAAGTTAGAAGAACCATGTGCCAATACACAAAGTTATGAAATCATGTGGCATATTTAAGGACTCTCAAGTTGTATAGTATCACTAGAAGATATTACTTATAGTCCAGGGTGGGTGTTGAGGCCAGAGAAGTTTGGGACCATGTTATAAGGGTTTAATTAATCTGTTAAGAGTTGAGAATTATCCTCAAGGCAGGGTAGACCTATTAGAGCAGTGGTTCTCAACCGTGGCTGGATATTAGAATCACCTGGGAATCTTTTTAAAATCCTGATTTCTGGGCCTTATCCTCCGGAAATTCTGTTTCATTGTTATGGGTTGGGGCCACAACATTAGTAACAAAGAAACAGAATTTACAGAGGATGAGGCCCAGAAATCAGGATTTAAAAAGATTCCCAGGTGATTCTAATGTGCAGCCAAGGTTGAGAACCACTGTATTAGAGACTTTTGGGCAGGGGAATAATATAATCAGCTGTCTTTGCCAGAAGTGTGAGGACGGTTTAAAGGGAGAAGATCCTGTGTTAGTGCTGTAGGAATTCAGGGAAAGTGGAGATCTTTGCAAGCTGATTTAATCAGATAAAGCTTTATGAGAACTGTCAAGCTGTGAAAAAAAAAATGGTAGGATATGGTTAATTTAAGGAGAGCATACTGATGCATTGGTTCAAGAGAAGAAATCTGTTATGCATTTATTTAATTTATATTTACATTATTTTTATCCTAGATCCCTTTCAGAATAAGTTTAATTATAAAATAAATAAATTTAGTACATTTGGTGTGGATATCTTCCCATGTAATATAACTTAAGCCAAGGTTGTGTTTGTTTCAAAATGGTGTGATATGACTCCTTTAAGTAACCAAGTTTTAAAATGTCAAATAAAGATTTTTCATTCACTGAAAGAAAGCAGTCCTGAGAGAATTTTTGCCACAACTAAAGATAGACATACCTCCTGTTAAAAAGGCATCTTGGTAACTGAGAATGCAGGAAAGGACAAGTGCACAAATAAAGTGCAACTTTAAGTTGAAGGCTAAGCAGAAATGAATTATTTTAGCAGGCAGTAAACAAAAAGGCTAGAGAATTAATGTTTCTGAGGTAAGTATTTCTGACTTCTAGTACAGAACAATTAAGTGTTAATGGGACATTTAAGCCTTGAAATGTAATTGTTTAAAAACTGGTTAATCTCAGTGAGTTAAGGCCAGAGTTCTTTCTAAAATTACCGAAACAACTTGTTGAATAGAAATAGGATAATCAAAGCAAAAGTTAAAAACGTTCACACACTTCTATAATTTTTCCCAATTGATCTATTTGGAATTTCATAACTAACTTAATAATTTACTGAATATAACTATTTTTATATTAAATAATTTTAAATATAAATATTAATGAGGATATAGCCTGGACTATAATATTTTTTCTTAATTTGTGTATGTCTAAGAAAATTCTAGCTATATACCTGCTATTCTTGCATAATGATTCACCATGAATCACACAATGGCAACTTCCTGAAATAAAGGCAGAGTTCAGTAGGGTGAAATTTAACTCTTCTCTAGGATATGTTCTGAAATCTTATCCTCTGAATCATGGAAGAATGTCACACCTCTTGTGCCTTAATCTCTGTATGAGTAAACTGCTATTTTGAGCACCTACTTAAAAATGGTTTGGTTCTGTATGTAAAAATATTTTAAAAGTTCTAGAAAGAAAAAAAGGGGTGGGGATAGCCTGAAGGATAACTCTTTTCAAAGCCAGTTTATTGTAGACAGCAAACAATGGACAGAAATTAGAGGTTTTTAAGCAAGGAGATCAATATTAATATTATTATTCATAAGAAGAGAGATAGCTTAGGATTATCAAAAATTCTGGAAATGAATAGTGGTGATAGTTACAAAACATTGTGAATATAATTAATACCATGGAGATGTACATGGAAAATGGTTAAAATGGTAACTTTTATGTATATTATACCATAATAATTTTTTTTCAGAGAGAGACAGAGAAGCAAAGAAGAGAATTATAAAGAGTTCCCCAAAAGAAGCTTCTTTTCTGATAGAGAAGAAGTTATTCTATATATTGCTGTTATTGTAAAGCTTTAGATTCTCCTTTCTTTAAAAAAATATATTTTATTGATTTTTTACAGAGAGAAAGGGAGAGAGATAGAGAGTTAGAAACATCGATGGGAGAGAAACATCGATCAGCTGCCTCCTGCACATCTCCCACTGGGAATGTGCCCGCAACCCAGGTACATGCCCTTGACCGGAATCGAACCCGGGACCTCTCAGTCCGCAGGCCGATGCTCTATCCACTGAGCCAAACCGGTTTCGGCTAGATTCTCCTTTTTAAAGCATATGGAACCTGAGTAGGGAAAAAATGTTCTCTCTCCATCCTATGTCCAGGAAGAATACCAGAAGTTTAAACTGAAGTTGGAACAGCCTGTGAGTCAGGAATAGATAAGGTCTTAGCAGAGCGTAATTATAGTTAGCAAGTGATTAAGAGGTTTCAGTGCCTCAAGTGACCAGCTTCATGCCAAACAGTGATGCCCCACAACCTCAATCAGAGCCAACAGATCAGGCAGGCTGAGGATAGCACTTGTGCCTAGGCCAACACCTAGGGCAATTTTTCAAAGCTGGAATGGTTCAAAGTGAGTTCTGACTAGATTGGGGGAGATTAGGATCTGATTATGCTTATTGGGATTGATAACAGTCTATTTTATCATAGTGGAAGTTCTTGTTAGTTCATGTTTTTTTGCCTTATGGTTTTTCTTTTGATAAATTCATGCCATGCTGCCATTAAATTCATGTAGTTATTTTTAATATAGAACATATGTTGACAGAAAAGAATAATGAGATATGGTTCTCAATGGCTCATTTTAGTTATTCATGCCTACAGGGAAGTGAAGAACAAGAATTAGTTGGATGACCCATATTTATACCACTATGTGATGGCAACTATTTGCAAATTTATTTAACTAAGTTAAGATAACCCAACTGTCAAGGACATAACTAGTATAGTTTGAGAATTCTAGAAATATAAGATATCTTTACTTTTAAAAAGTATGTTAGCTTTTCTCCAACCTTCAAATATTTTGCTGGCAAAGTGCCACTAAATATAAATCATGGGAATAGTCACTAATTTGCCCAGATCTTACAATGCAATAGAACTTCTAGTTGCCTTAGAGTGACATACAGAGAAATAGCAATGCCCTTCTTTTTTTAAAAAATATATTTTATTGATTTTTTACAGAGAGGAAGGGAGAGAGATAGAGAGTTAGAAACATCGATGAGAGAGAAACATCGATCAGCTGCCTCCTGCACATCTCCTTCTGGGGATATGCCCACAACCAAGGTACATGCCCTTGACCAGAATCGAACCTGGGACCTATCAGTCCGCAGGCCGATGCTCTATCCACTGAGCCAAACCGGTTTCGGCTAGCAATGCCCTTCTATTAATCAATCCCACTGAATTCTGAATTATGCCTTTCAATAAGGTGTGTTTTTTTTTAATTCTTTAAAAGACTGGGAAAGGGATAGAGTGACTGAATAAAGAAGGTAAAGGGATTAGCTAAAGAACATATGTGTGTACCCTATGGACACAGACAATAGTTTGGTGAAGGCCAAAGCTTGGGGAGGCAGTGATGGGTGGAGGTGGGCAAAGGATAGCGAAAAGGAAAACACCTGCAATTATGTCAACATTAAAATTTTTTAATAACAAATGGCTACTGTCTTTTGTATTTCTGTGGGATCTGTTGTTATTTCACCTCTTTCATTTCTGATTTTGTTTATTTGGGTCCTCTCTCTTTGTTTCTTGGTGAGCCTGGCTAAAGGTTCATCAATCTTGTTTATCATTTCAAAGAACCAGCTCTTGGTTTTATTGATCTTTTGTATTGTATTTTTGGTCTCTATGTCATTTATCTCCGCTCTGATCTTTATTATCTCCTTACTTCTATTTATTCTGGGATTTTCCTGTTGCTCTCTTTCTAATTCTTTAAATTGTAGGGTTAGATAATTTATTACCAGTTTTTCTTGTTTATTGAGGTAGGCCTGTAGAACTATGAACTTCCCTCTCAGAACTGCTTTCACTGTGTCCCATAGATTTTGGATCGTTGTGTTTTCATTTTCATTTGTTTCCAGGATGTTTTTTATTTCTTCTTTGATCTCTTTGGTAACCCAGTCATTGTTTAATAGCATGCTATTTAGCCTCCATGCATTTGATTTTTTAAATTTTTTATATTATAGTTGGTTTCCAATTTTATGCCATTGTAATCTGTGAAGATGCTTGATTTGGTTTCAGTCTTCTTGAATTTGAAGAGACTTAGCCTGTGTCTTAATATGTGGTCTATCTTTGAAAATGTACCATGTGTACTTGAGAAGAATGTATACAGACAGTCCTCAGGTTACGTCAGACTCGACGTACGTCGTTTCATGATTATGTCGCCATCTCCCATTTATTTGTTAAAAAAAAGTTCTGTCATTTTGATGTGTGTACATATGTGCTTTATGTTTTTTTATTATTTATTTACCACTAGTAAAGGTCAGGAATTGTTATCTTTCTTTTATTTATTTTTTTTTTTTACTGTTTCACTTCATTACTGTTGTGTATGTGCTCCATGTGAGTGACATAGGTACTTATGTAGGTGGGTTCCAACTTACGGCAAAAATCACCTTACATTGTGCCATAGGAATGGATCTCCAACATAATCCGAGGACCTACTGTATTCCATAGCTTTGGGGTGAAGTGTTCTTTTTAATATATTTTCTTGATTTTTTTACAGAGAGGAAGGGAGAGGGATAGATAGTTAGAAACATCGATGAGAGAAATATCAATCAGCTGTCTCCTGCACACCTCCTACTGGGGATGTGCCCGCAACCAAGGTACATGCCCTTGACCGGAATCAAACTTGATACCTTTCAGTCCCCAGGCTGACGCTCTATCCACTGAGCAAAACCGGTTAGGGCTTTTGCTTTTTTTTTTTTTTGCATCTCATCCTACTATTTTGCTTTTATTTTTATTTTTATTTATTTTTTTAACTTTTTTATTGCTTAAAATATTACAAAGAGTAGTACATTTGTCTCCTTTTTTCCCCCTTGACCTTCCCCCAGCCTCCCCTACCCCACAGTGTCTTGTGTCCATTGGTTATGCTTATATGCATGAAGTGTTCTGAAGATGTCAGTTAGTTCCATCTGATATAGTGAGTCATTTAGGATTGCTGTTTCTTTGTTCATTTTTTGTCTAGAGGACTTATCCAGTGATGTAAATGGGGTATTATACTCCCCTACTATGATTGTATTGCTATTGATCTCTCCCTTGATATCTTCCAGAAGTTTTTGTATGTAGTTACTTGCTCCTGTGTTGGGTGCTTATATGTTTACCAGAGTTATATCCTCTTGTTGTATCTATCCCTTTCATATTATGAACTGGCCGTCCTTATCTCTTGTTATGGCCTTCACTTTGAGGTCTATTTTATCAGCGTGTTTTTTTTTTTTTCATTTCCATTTGCCCCCCCCAAAATTTTCCCATCACTTTACTTTCAGTCTGTGTTATTCCTTTGTTCTGAGGTGGGCGTTCTCTAGTAGTCAGCATATATATGGGTGGCTTATCCACTAAGCCGCCCAATATCTTTTTATTGGAGCATTTAATTTATTTATATTTAAGATTATTATTGATAGGTACTTGTTTGTTGCCATTTTTATTCTTTGTGCCAGTGTTCCTCTTTCCGTTCAATTTCTTCTTTTTACAATAGTCCCTTTAGCATCTCTTACATTGCTGGCTTGGTGGTGATAAACTTCCTTAACCTTTTTTTTTTTTTTTTTGAAGCTCTTGATTTTACCTTCAATTTTGAATGATAACCTTGCTGGATAGAGTATTCTTAGATTCATTCCCCTGCTTTGCATCACTTTGTATACTTCATTACATTCCCTTCTGGCCTGATGTGTTTCTGTTGAGAAATCATTTTATAGTCTAATAGGAGATCCTTTGAAGGTAAATTTCTGTCTCTCTTTTACAGCCTTTAAGATTCTTTGTCATTAACACTTGCCATTGTAATTGCTACTTGTCTTGGTGTGAATCTTTTTGGGCTCATCTTGTTTGGCACTCTTTATGTTTGTGTGACATTTTTCTTCCCCAAGTCAGGGAAGATTTCTGTCATTATTTCTTCAAATAGGTTTTCTATTCCTTTTTTCCTCTCCTTGTCCTTCTGTCATCCCTATTATGTGTATGTTGCTTCATTTAATGTTGTCCTAAAGCCCCTTTATATTCTCCTTTTTTTTTTTCTTTTTCTTTTTTCCATTTGCTCTTCGGCTTGTTTTTGTTTTTGTTTTTTTGTTGTTGTTGTTGTTTTTTCCCTACCCTGTCTTCTAACTCACTGATTTGGTTCTCTGCTTCTTCTAGTCTGCTGTTGAAACCTTCCATTGTGTTCTTTATCGCTACTATATCATTCTTCATGTCCTCTTGATTCTTACATATGTTGGTGAATTTCTCATCCAGACATTTGAGCATCTTCCTAACCATTACTCTGAATTCTTTCTTTGAGATATTTCTTGCCTCCATTTCATTTAGTTCCTTTTCTGGTAATTTCTTTTTCTTTCCTTTGGGGATTTTTTCTGTGTCTCCCCATTTTTTGTCTCTTGCTGTCCCTGGGCACTATGCTTGGAGTCCAATAGGTTGAAGCCCATATTGGTCCAATGGTTAGGGGACTGTTAGCCCAGAGGCTGGGTCTGCCTTGAGTCTTATGCCTTTATTGTCTCTTCTCTGAGGCATACTCCCTTTTCCCATGGATCCGGTCCCTCAGTTGTCCAGTTCAGATGCTGGGGTTCAGCAGAGGTGCATGCTCGGTTCCTCTGTTGAGTGACTCCCCATGAGGGCCAGAACCCCCTGGAATGCAAAATTGCTGTGTGGTCCTGGAACCCAAGGCAGGGTGGAATCCTAGGTCACTCTGGCAGTGCACTTTCTGGGCACACTGGGTCGCACTGGCAACATAGTCCCAGGGCCAGGGTGGGGCACACGCCAGGTGGCTCCAGCTCACAAAGGCAGTGTGAAGCTGTTGTCTAGGGCTAGGTGCACCCTGTCGCTCCAGGTCACAATGGCAGTGCTCTCCTGGAGCCCAAGGTGGAGCATATGTTGGTTGGTGCTGGGTCACCCGAGCAACACTGTCTTGGGGTGGGGCAGTGCCACCCTGGAAGCACAATGCTGGGCTTGGGGTGGCGGCAAGATGCAGGGCCCCCCTGGATTGCACTCATATCATGGGGTCCTGGAGTATGGGATCCTGGGGCACTTGGTCTGGGCATGTGGGCAAGGACGCATTGTGCAGGAGGTCTTTCTAGCATGTGCTCACTGCAGAAGTCTGAGAGCTCACAGGAAGGTACTGAGGCACTCACTTCCAGGTCACAGTGGTGGTTCCACACGGGTTATGGTTGGCAAGCAGCTCCCTGCACAGTTCCAGGATGGTGTCTGAGTCACCCTGGTGTTGGTGTAGCTGAGCTCCTGGCCTCCACTGCTCCCCTCTACAAGATAGCCTTGGCTCTTCACCAAAGTCGTACCCCACCAGGGAGTGCTGTGGTGGTAGCAGGTGCTCCCTTTCTTGGAGATCCTGATCTGCCGGTCCCTGAGACTCCTGAAAGTTCTAACTGTCCCTCACTGACCATCACACACACCACAAATGTCCACACACTCTACTCTCGTTCCTTTACTCACTCACACTCTCCCCCTCCCTGCCATCCTGCCAGCTGCCATGTTGGGGTCCCAATGGGGATAATTCTGTTATCTACTTTCAAAGACTATTGTGAAGATTAAAATTTATATATATTTAAAATTTATATATATTTTTTAATATGTTATATATATATACAAAATGTGTGATGCAGTTTCTGGAGTAGCAGGTACTAATTAAATGGTAGCTGTTATTACTTGCCAATATGTATCTTTTGGACATTGCCCTCACCTTAAAACCCCTCTCTTTTCCTCCCCTGTTTTAGGCAGGCAACAAAGAAAATTTCCCTACACACATTGAGTCCAACTCTAAAAGAGGATTGCAACTAAAGATGGCTCTAGTACATTTTGGCTTTTAATGAAGCAGTCAAGGTGATACAGTAGTCCCTGAAAAAAGGAGGACTATAGGAGCCAGTGAGCAAGGTCCTGAGTCACTATTGACCACCTTAAGAAGCAGTTACCTGCCCAGCCAGCTTGGCTCAGTGGTTGAGCATTGACTTATGAACCAGGAGGTCATGGTTGGATTCTAGTCAGGGCACATGCCTGGGTTGTGTCTCGATTCCCAGTTGGGGGCATGCAGGAGGCAGTCCATCAGTGATTCTCTACCATAAATGCTGTTTCTATTTTTTTAAATATATTTTTATTGATTTCAGAGAGGAAGGGAGATGGAGAGAGAGAGATAGAAACATCAATGATGAGAGAGAATCATTGATCGGCTGCTTCTTGCACATCCCCTACTGCGGATTGAGCCTGCAACCCAGGCATGTGCCCTTGGCCAGAATTGAACCTGGAACCCTTCAGTCCGCAGGCAGATGCTCTATCCACTGAGCAAAACCAGCTAGGGCGCTGTTTCTATCTTTTATCTCTCTCTCTCTCTCTCTCTCTCTCTCTCTCTCTCTCTCTCTCTCTCTCTCTCTCTCTCAGCTACGCAATTCTGAGGACTTGCTTCTTTGGGCCCCTAGCAAATCAAAAACTTATATGAGACAATCAGGCTCTGTTTTTCATATATGTTTTAATTCTGAGGACTTGCTTCTTTGGGCCTCCAGAGAATAAAAAACATATGAGACAATCAGGCTCTGTTTTTCATACATGGTTTCCTATATTTGATTTTGGATCTCATTCTACTCTAAGACATTTTCCTTATCTTTAATATTCTCTCAAATCCGGAAAGATATCACTTTATTGACCCTGTCATAATTAAAAATACCTATTTCTTGCTAATGAGCTATTACCTGCAACTTTACATGATTCTTCTGACAGGCTGACAGGCTGACTAATTAACAAGGTTTGACCTCTTTCTAAAATCAGCTGGCAAGACTTGGGCTTTGACACTAAAGAAGTTCTTTGGAGCTTACTTACCAATCATTCCTTCTGAATGTGAATAATACATATGGGTTTGCTGGATGTGGAACTTTGTCTTCAGCATGTACTTAACATGCAAAGCCATCTTAAAATGTCTTTAATGGATTAGTTGATAGGGATTAGATGCAGTCTCAACTACTTCCTCATGTATAAACACCTACTTAGAGCACTATCATTAAATAATTTTCATAAAGAACAACTGATTTTTTTTTAGAAACCAGTCAAAAGTACTATTGATCAGACAAGTCTTTCCAAGAAGGTCTTAACCTGATTACTTTAAAGATTGCCTTTGCTTTTTATTAATATATGTATCAGTTTTACCCACACTTATTGTAATAAAAATAAACACACATGCACACACACATACACACATGCACCTATGCAGAAAAAACAAATAGAGAAAAAAAGACTATGAGAGGCCTCAGCTGAGAAGCATGATAGGAAATGAAATTTTCTGCTCAATAAACTCTCTGTTTAGGGAGGCAGTGAGGCATGGTAGAAAGAATGCTGGAGTTTAGAATCAAAGTAATAATTTAAGTCTCCTTTTCACTAGTTATTACCTGCATGACCTTGAGTTACCACCTCTCTGATCATGTTTGCTTATGTGAAAAAATTGGGATGGGAATGCCTAGCTATAGAGCCATTGAGAAAATTCAAATTCAGGCATAAAATTTTAATGTTCTACAATGCTAAGAGAATATCAGAGAATTACCCATTTAAGCCTGGAACCATACAGAAAAAGGGTTTCAATTAGGATATCAGTTGTGATGCACATGAGATCGCACTGTTCAGATTTCCCTTCAACAAGGCACTTTGTTGCCCCAACTACTGAAAGTGTGTTAACAGTCTTCAGCTTTTAACTCATCCAGGGATTGCCTCATCTGCACAGAACTGCCTCATGCTCTTCCAAGGAGGACCACATTTAATAATTGATTCATGCAAATATATGAAGTCCCAACATAGTAGTGGGAAGACCAATTAATATGCTTTAGTAGTTGTCCAGTGGAGAGATGATGGAGGCTTGGCCAAGAGTTGTATCAGTTGAGATAGGTATATTGAGGTTATGCTTTAAATGTAGATTCAAAAAGATACAAGAGTGAGATGAAGAATAGAGTGAAAGATATGCCATAGATTTTTGGCTATATATGTGGTAAAGGTTTATTTTTAAAGTCATATTAATTTTGAGATACCCAGTAGACTTCCAGGTGGAGATATAAAGGAGATAGGTAAAAACTGTACATGAATTTGGAACTCAGAGGAGAAGTCAGGGCAGGAAATACAAATTTAGGAATTATCTGCAAAACTAAATTAGATTACATCCCTAGGATATGGGAACCTAAGTCTCTACATCACTTAGGTATGGAGAAAAGTGTTTGTTGATCTCACAGTTAATATCAATGCAGAAAGATAGCACTTAACCACCCATATGAGTTAAATTCAGTAACCAGACTATTTAGAAAGAGGCCTCATTAAAATGAAGAGATTTTTGGTTTTGCTGTTGTATTCTTTAAACTAATAATTATAGAGCTCCTCCTATGTGGTGAGTGATGCACATTTATCATATTATTTAATCCTCACAACATATCTAGGTGAGCATTACCATCATCCTGATGTTACAATGAGCAAACAGAAGTTCAGAGAAGTGTAGCAATTTGGGCCAAATTACATATTTAGTGAATGATGGAGGAGGTCTCATGGCCCTTTAGCCTCCACATGCAGTGCATTATAATAACAGTAATAGCAGCCATTAATAGAGTACCTAGTGTGCCCAGGTCCCCTGCTAAAACACTTTACATATCTCATTCTCAAAAAAACACAACCCTATTAATTAGCCTCATTTTGCAGATGATGAAACCTAAACTTAGAGATGTAACTAACGTGGCCAAAATCTTATGGTTATTAAATGGCAAAGTGGAATTTCAAATATATTTTTGTCTGTTTCCAGAGCTCATAATCTTAATTACTATATTATACTGCCTTTCATCACCTGTGACATAGGTAAGTAGAAGGGAAAAGATTTCCTTCCAAAGGGAACATAACTATCCAAATGTTAAACCAACTGAACATGTAGCATTGAAAGTGATGCCTATTGCTCCTGGGCCTTGGAGCAAGGTGAACTCGCGAGGACCCACACTGGTCGCTGACCCGCCATGGGCCCGCCAGACCTCAAGCTCCGCGCTGCGCATGCAAGTACCATCCTAAAGCCAGATTGAAGCTACAAGATGGCTGACCAGGACCCTGGGGGCATCAGCCCCCATCCAACAGATGGTGGCCTCAGGTGCCAGAGCTGTGGTCACCTCCATCTTCATGACGCCCCTGGATGTGGTGATCTGCCTGCAGTCTCAACACCCTTCAGTGACCAGTGAGCTGATACCTCCCTGCAGACTCTGGAGCCTCTCTTATACCAAATTGCCCTCCTCTCTCCAACCCTCAAGGAAGTGCTTCTTCTACTGCAATGGCATCCTGGAACACCTGTACCTATGCACATATGGTGCCCACTGTGTCACCTGGTTTCAGGACCCCACTCGCTTCACTGGCACTATGAATGTCTTTGTGAAGATTGTGAGACACAAGGGCACCAGGATCCTGTGGAGTGGTCTCCCAGCCACCCTGGTGATGACTGTGCCAGCAACCGCCATGTACTTCATGGCCTATGACCAACTCAAGGTCTTCCTGTGTGGTTGAGCCCTGAACTCTGACTTCTATGCACCCATGGTGGCTGGTGCACTGGCCTGCTTGGTCACCATGAGTGTAATAAGCCCCCTAGAGCTGGTACAACATTGTCATACCGGGAGTTGGGTGCCTGTATCTGAACCTCTGTAGCTCAGGGAGGCTGGCACTCACTGTGGCTTGGCTGGGGCCCCACTGCTCTTTGGGATGTGCCTGTTCAGCCCTGCACTGGTTCAACTATGAACTGGTAACGAGCTGGCTGAGTGGGCGCAGGCCAAAGGACCAGACATCAGTGGGCATCAGCTTTGTGGCTGGTGGCATCTCAGGGATGGTGGCTGTCATCCTGACTCTACCTTTTGATGTGGTGAAGACTCAATGCCAGGTTGCGCTGGGAATGGTGGAGGCTATGAGCGTGTCACCCGTGCATGCAGACTCTACCTGGCTGCTGCTGTGGAGGATCCTGGCTGAATCCGGCACCAGGGGACTCTTCACAGGCTTCCTTCCAAGGAACATCAAGGCTGCCCCTTCCTGTGCCATCATGATCAGCACATATGAGTTGGGCAAAAGCTTCTTTCAGAGGCTCAACCTGGAACAGCCTCTGAGCCAGTGAGATGAGCGAGGGGTTGTGGGCCCCATCTCTTCCATGGATGGTTTGGGGCAGGAGGAGACTGAGCCAAGTGTCTTATCCTCAGGGGAGGGAGCCTCATTTTTCTTCCCTCTCGGCTCAGCCCCAAGTGTACCAGCCCATCCAGTTGGGCCTTCCCAGGCCGCCATCAGAGAGCTTTCTTCCTGCTGGTCCTCATCCCAAGCCCCAAGGATCATCACTTTTCCACCCAACTCCCCAAATTCAAGACCAAATCTGTTAATTCTCCTCCCCCTGCCCTCTCACCCATTTTCATGTGTTTGTTGTAGCTGGGCCTGCCACCAAGGCCCACAGAGCCCTGGACCTGGCCAGCCTGAACCCACTGCTGTTAAGTCATTGAGTCTAAAGATGATGAATTAAAAAATGACTATTAAAAATACATTTTATTAGAAATAAGAAACTGAAGATGATTATTAAAAATCAAAATGATGCCCTGGATGGTGTCTCTAAGTGGTTAGATCATTAGCCCATGCGCTAACGGGTCATGGGTTTGATTCCCAGTCAAGGACATGTACCTGGGTTGCAGGTTCGATACCTGACCCTGGTCAAGGTGCATGCAGGAGGCAACCAATTGATGTGTCTCTCTCACATTGATGTCTCTCTTCTGTCTCTCTATCTCTATCTCACCCCCAACCGTCCTTCCCTCTCTCCCTTCCCCTCTCTCTAAAAATCAATGGAAAAAATATCCTTGGGTGAGGATTAACAGCAACGATAATGAAATCAACAAGATATGGATGTTTGAAAAGCATCTGTTCCAGCATTTTCTGAAGCTATCATCTTTAAATAAACAATAGTACAAATATTAATCTGATTTTGCTTCTTAATCTAAATTGTTTGGAACCATGAAACAGAATGAGTATCACTAAACAACATGGGATTGAACCCATATCCTTGGCTTGTGAGTACAGTGTTTTTAAACAGTGGAATTCAAGATTATTATCTTAGCCATTTTGGAAAGATCAGGAGATGTTTTAAAGACAGGGAGACTTATTTGATTGGGTCCAAAATCCCTCAACATAAGGGTATATATGTAGTTTCTCCTATCCTGCCACTGTTTTCTTTTGGGATTTTTTTTAGCTATCAAGGAAAAGATTTTGAGACATATCATATATATAATCTTTGAGTGTGCTCCAGATTGGAAGATTTCATTTAATTCATTCCAAGTCCTTCACTTAGGAGCTTATACACATTTTAAATACATAGTCATAAATATTTAATAATTATTACACAGTAAATAATGTCAGTTTTATGAACTGAATTAAAAGTAATTAATAATTATAACAGCAATAATAATGACAGAACATATAGACTGCTTAGGATTTTCAAAATAGCAGTTTAGCTAGCATGATGTTCTGTGAACAAATGTACAGCTAAATACACAGTAGCTGTCAGACACTAGTTAGAACAGTAGGAGCATGTTTCTCAGCAGGGATTTTTCTGTCTGCTGACATTTTGGTTCTGAAGTAAATGGGACGTGTTGTTATGTTTCTTTTATTATATTTCAATTATAGAATCTGAATGTGCATAGAATTGTGTTGATCTTGTTCAGCTTCTCTCCCAATGAAATGATCCTTTCTATAACACCTATGACAAGTGGCCACTTGGTCTTTCTTAGAATGTGTTTAGTGACAAGTAAATTACATCCTTAAAAACCAGCCTTTTCCATTGTTGAAGCATGCTTATTTTTTAAAAAATCACTTTCTGGGTGAGTTAAAACTCTAACCATCACTACTACTTTTACTTTCTTGACTAATATTGAATAAACATAATCCTTTTCTACTACAGACATTAACCTTTTTTAATACAGCTACCATTGCCCAACTACCTGTGACAGCCCCCACCACCTTAAATTCTTCTCAAATTTTAAAACCCATAGATTCCAAACCTGTTTGTTAATGTGAGGTCATATTAAAACCTGCCCCCAATTCCTTTACAACTTTGTAGACATGGGCTCAAATACTGACTCCCTACTATGTGAACCTCAAAAGGGGGAAATGATTGCTACCACAAGATATTTTGTGAGAATTAAATTAACAGGTAATTTTTATGTAGCATTATTGGTTGAACATTGTTCTACTTGTGTTATACATGTTAACTCATTTCATTTTAATAACAAACATATGAGATGGTTATTATTATTTCCCCATTTTGTATTTTACTTTATTTTATTTTTATTTTATTTTTATTGTTTAAAATATCATATATGTCTCCTTTTTCCCCCATCAACCCCTCCTCAGCCACTCCCACCTCTCAGGTCCCTGTCCACTGGTTATGCTTATATGCATGCATACAAGTCCTTTGGTTGATCTCTTAACACACACACACACACACACACACACACACACACCCTCCCCTGCCTTCCCTATGAGGTTTGACTGTCTGTTCAATGCTTCTCTGCCTCTGGATCTATTTTTGTTCATCAGTTTATGTTGTTCATTACATTCCACAAATAAGTGAGATCATGTGATATCTTTCTTCGACTGACTTATTTCGCTTAGCATAATGCTCTCCAGGTCCATCCACACTGTTGCAAATGGTAAAAGTTCCTTCTTTTTTACAGCAGTGTAGTATTTCATTGTGTACATGTACCACAGTTTTCTAATCCACTCATCTGCTGATGGGCACATAGGCTGTTTCCAAATCTTAGCTATGGTAAACTGTGCTGCTATGAACATAGGGGTGCATATATACTCCTGATTGGTGTTTCTGATTTTGTGGGATATATTCCTAGAAGTGGGATCACTGGGTCAAATGGAAGTTTAATTTTTAAATTTTTGAGGAAACTCCATACTGTTCTCCACAGTGGCTGCACCAGTCTGCATTCCCACCAGCAATGCACAAGCGTTCCTTTTTCTCCACATCCTCACCAGCACTTGTCCTTTGTTGATTTGTTGATAGCCATTCTGACAGATGTGAGATGGTACCGCATTGTCATTTGGATTTACGTCTCTCGGATGATTAGTGACTTTGAGCATGTTTTTTCATATGTCTCTCGGCCTTCTGTATGTCCTCTTTTGAAAAGAATGTCGAGACCATATATACATAACTAATTGAGGCAGAGTAAGGATTTGAACCCAGGCAATCTGGCTCTAGAGCTTTCAGCTTTATCTACCATTATTTACATTTACTAGTTTTATTAAATAAGATTATATATATATATATATATATATATATATATATATATATATATATATTAGGGAGTGGCTCTAGGATCAAGCCTTTGGCTCACCTGTGGCAGGACCACAAACAAGTCCCAGCCTGGAGGGCAGAGCTCTCCTGCCATAATTAAGCCTGACCTTGTAGCCCTCCCTAATTCCTTCCTAAGTAGCTAATGGGCTGTGGGAGGTGTAGCAAGGGCTGCCAAAACAAGAACATTTGTATACATGATTATATATATATATATATTATATGTGTGTGTGTGTACATAGTATAGTGTGTGATATAGTAATAGCTTGATAAATGTTTTCTTTTCCACTCACCATTCAGCTACCTCTCTTCTGAGTACTCTTCAGTTTTTCAAAATCCAAAATGTGGGCCTGATACTTCAGATATAATCTAATAAACTAAAACAGAGGGGCAATTTCTTCTAGTTCTAGGACCAGGTTTCATTTGGACACTAAATAAATTCTCCTGTCTCTGACAACTACATGAAGATTCTTACCTAAGTTGTGGTGATTCATTCATTTATTCAACAAACATGTATTGGGCATGTATCACAAATTAGGCGCAGTATTATTTGTTAAGGATACAATAGATGATGACCAAACATATATAGCCCCTGCCTTTTTGGAGCTTAGAGTCTTGTTTTAAAGAAAAACATTAAAGAAATAAATGCAAAAATAAGTACATGATGACTAATAGTAAAAGGTTATGAAGGAAAATAATAGGGCGTACTAAGAGAGAATAGTGAGTTGAATGCATTCTAAATTGGGCCAATGCGTGCCTAAGGAAAGCTCTTTCCATGGAAGAAAATTTAAGCTGAGACTCAAAGAGTGCATTAGAGTTAGCTAGGGTAACTCTAGGGGAAAAGCATTTCAGGAAGCACTTAAGAACAGGTTGAAGGCCCTGAAGAGGGAACGAGTTTGGCTTGGTCAAAGACCTAAAAGAAGGCCATTGAAGTTGGAGAAGAGTAAAGAGGAATCAGAAAGGCTCCAAATGAGGTTAGAATAGTAGACGGGAGCTACTGGTATATTATGCCAGATGATTGTCCTAAGCTAATGCTATCACTGTGACTAAGTGGGATAAAATTGTAGAGTCGCAGTCAGTGTTTAGAGAGGTTCTTTGAAAGGAGGCAGCTGAAAGGATTCAGCAAGGAATCTCCACAGTTGTTTTTATAAGTTACCCAAGGCTTATGTATAAACATGCAATCAGTCTGTAAATAACTGGTAAATCCTTCTCATTAACACCTACACTAACCAATCACCTGCATTTACAACTTCCACTTTAAGTTGCTATTTTGTACCCAGTTTTTGCCCTCCAGTCTTCCTCAGATATTCTTCTTAATCAGAGATCAACTATATAGAAGTGTTGAAGAAAATAGTATTAATTGTGATTTGCACAAGTATTATTTACCCCTAGATATAAGGCTGTAATCTACATACTGAGAGGGAAGAGGCTAGTCATGTGCCAGATAATTTTGCCAGTAGCAATAATATCAAGTCCCAAAGTTAGGCTGTGAAGTCACACTAACAAGGTGTGAATTCAAAACCTTGGATTAGTTCTGCCACTAATTTCCTGTGTGACCTCAAACAAATAACTTAACCTTTCTGATCCTCAGTTTTTATATTTGAAGCATGGAACTAATGATACTTATCTAGGAGGGTGGTTGTGATAATTACATTATATAAGGTACTTAATGTGTGTGAAAGTACCAGCCACAATGCCTGACATATAGTAGGTAATAAATGATAATATTTCTTTTTATTATATGAAAGAGAATAAATACCTTCTACAAAGTCACCATAATATAATCCTTCACATCCAAATAATAAAAAACTGATTTATGTTTTATTATATTTGTATATAGATTTCTTATTTGAATTTTGCTAATTTCAATTTTTATAGTATTTTTATGGAACCATAGTACTAGCATCATAAAGGATCCTTAGGAAACTATTTTCATCCTCAGCTTTTAGTGAAAATAGTGTTGAACATTCCTAATCCTGAATCATACACAACACACACATACATAAGTATCACAAAATACTCATTCATTGTTTCCTTTGTGCCAGACTGTGCTGTCCTAGAGATATTAAGCATTGATAGACTTGATTCATACCCTCAAGAAGTTCATGATCAAATAGGTATGACAGATATGTGTGAAATTATGTTCCAAGACAGGATCAAACAAATGTGAAATACATTCTCTGGTAGCACAGAGGAAGGAGCAATGGATTCTGCCTATAGATATGGCCACAGTGAATAGACCTCTTATTGTGTGTGTCTGACTTCAGTTAGATATGCTGATATCTCCCAGGCTTGCTTCACAGCAACTTTATAGTTTCATTTCATCTTGTAAAATATTATGACTTGGAGTGTATTGTCCTCAGATCAATTGACAAGTATTTCCTGACTGTCTTTGCGCTAGGGGTTTTGGGGGATAGAGGAGAAGGAGGTTATTTGGTCCTTGCCTTCAATTGCCTACAGGCTGGACAGCTGAGAGTGAAAAGTCCTCCAAGATGACAATTAGAGAACAAACTATTCACTGTGAAGCTGCCTTTGAGTACATTCAAAGAAAGAGCTCAGGGTGAGTTGGAATAGTTAGAAAAAAAACACACAAATAGAAATCATTGTTCTTTCAGATATACATCAGTTCAGACTTCTAGAAACTACCTACAGATGTTTAGAGAGCCATTCAAATATTCTCCATTGAATAATTACTCAAAGAGAAAAATTAGTTCAGTGTATCAGAATCTCTGCCAATGCTTGTTAATCTGAATTTATAGCTCAGTGCTTTAGAAGTGCTTTATTTAAAGTATGTTAAAAACCTTAGCTGGAATATTCTTCGCTGGTCCAAAGGCAGGTTGCTTAAACATGTATTAGCAAAGATAATAGGCAGATTTACAGACTTTCAAAGCTGTATATGTTTCAGAATTGGAGCAAACTGACAAAAAATGCAGGGATGCAATGAAATGATTTTAAAACTTGTTTCTTTGACAGATGAGCCTCTATAAAGAGAGTTTTGAATTATTAGGTGGCCACACAGCTTTCGTCAGTGAAATACCATGAGAAGTTGTATTTGGAGGAAAGAAGCTGACAGGGAGAAATGAGGAGAGATGCTGAAAGGCATTAATGAGTTGGAAGAAGGTCAACAACCCATTTAGAGCTCATTAAATCTATTATCTGAGTTTAGAGTGGTCCCAGGTGGAACTTGTGCTGACATACCCAGAACTCTCTCTCCAGCCAAGAGCAGTAGAGAAAAGAGAAAAGTAAATGTGATAGGGGTTTTCAGGCTACCTTTTACTTCTAAGTATAATGATTGGAAATTTCAGATTCCTCAGTTTTGGGGGAAGGCTTTAAATTTAAACATGGTCAATAGCAACTGTGCTTAAGAGGTGAAAAGTGTTATTAGGTTTTGAAATAAAAATACAAAAAACTTAAAAGTTATCCACACTAATCATTTTAAATCCATTGAGATATTATTTTCTACCTATCCTTGAAATCATTCTTGTGTTCTAAGCCTAGAAGTTCTAAAAGTTCGGTGTACATGAGAAATGCTTCAAGAAATTCAATAAAGGGAAAAAAAATAAAAAAATAAAGGAAATTCTGTAAAATCCACTCTGCTGCTCCCCCACTAATTCTCAGGTTTGGCCCAGGACTAGTGACAAGAAAACATTAAGTAATAGCAAGAGAGAAACAGCTATGTAATTCATCTTAGAAACTGCCTTTATATTTATTTAGCATTGTTTTTAATAGAATGGAATTGAAGCACAAACCTGTCCTGTACTTTAAAAGACTTTTTTTTTTATGTAGTAAGAGCTGATGTGGCCTTTTAGAAAAATCTTGATTTTCTAAATTAAGGCTGCATTTTTGGTTAGACTGGCATTTATTGATTTATTTAAATTTTTTTAAAAATGTGTCATGTTGTCAATAATGGCTTACATTTAAACATCATCTTCTAATGAACACCCTCCTTTTAAGATTGTAACTTTTTTCCAATTAAGACCAAACATTATCCATTTTAAACTTATAACTCTAGTTTACAAGTAAAAAATATCAAAACTGCAGAGAAGCTAAGTGACAAGCCTAATATCGCAGTGTAACCATTGGCAGAGAAAAGGAGATAATCTGTATTTTTTTGAATCTCAATGCAGTGTTCTGTCAGGTAATGCTGCTTTAAGGTATAAAATATGGATGCAAGTCTCGGAATTGACCTTTGAGCCACAGACACTAAAATGTTTCCCTGCACCACCTGGTCAACCCTTACCCTATTATCCATTTCCCCTACCACATCTAATTGACCTTCATCCTGAAGTTCTCTTTCCATGCCTTAAGAATTAATTTTGTTCCTTCAAGACCTTAAAAAGTCAGAAAGTTGTTCTCTCCATGGTATCAAGTTGTGGTGATCACCATTTAAAAGCAGACCTATCCCAAAGCCCCGATTAAAAAAAACAAAAACAAAAACAAAAAATAAAACAACAAAAATAAACCACAACAACAATTTTATCACATCATTTGGTGGCTTAGGTGTGAATAGCCCCAAAGGTATGAGCTGAACACTCGTCCCAGAATACCGTTCTATAATTAAGGAAGCTAGTTGGCTTCACAAAGTCAGCTCTTTTCAACCATTCTACATATGGCAGGTTCAGGAATGGCACCTAAGTTGCTGAAATCATTGAGTACAGAATGTCTGTAAAAATTTACTTTCCCTGTTCAGGCAAGACAGTGTCAGCAGAATTACTTTATTTTGCTATAGCTTGTGTATATGGGGATGAAGGGGTGGGGGTGGGGGTTGGGGTGGGAAGAACATTTTCCTGGTGCTGACTGTTCCTTTTGCTCCTTTTCCAAATAGGCTCGCAGGCTGTCCTGGGGGGCTGATTTGATGCCATGGTGCATTGGTCTTACTGTCCATTTCAAAAATGAAAAGAGCCAGCTTGCTTACTCTAGCTCAACAAAGAGATTAGTCCACCAAACATGAGGAAATCATAACTTGCTAATAACTACATCAAAACCTTCCTAATTTTTAAAATTGACTATCCACTGCATCTAGATACCAAAGGGAGAGAGGAGTTTTATATCCTTACTGTGGCTGTTGTTGAAAGATGATTTTACAAAAAAATGTCACAACTCTCATATACATATAAAAATGAACAAATGCTAAAGACTTCCTTTAACTCATTAATGAGGAACCTGATGAGGTGTTACACAGCTAATTCGAGAGAGAATTCAAGAAAAAAAGGACATATAGATCAGAAATATTAAAATGGATGTGCAAGTAGAGGCACACTAGCCTCATTTAAAGTCTATGTATGGGGAGACCAGTGTATAGAATTTCATGTCTATGGACAATAATCATTTTGCACTGCTGTCAGTTTTCTACATTTTACAGAGATGTAAAATTTCTCAGACAGTGAAAGAAGAGAACCATATATGGTGGAAGGGTGTGATCTAAACAATGCATGGTTTCCATGCAAAGTTATTTTTTTCCTTGCATTATGTTGTGAGAAATGGCCCAGGCCTTGGCAAGGCTAACCAATGGGCTAAAAGCCACAGGCTCTCTGCTACCAGGTCTCCTTGATCTAGAACTGGGCAACTAAAAAAAACACATTCTTTTTCTTTTTAAATTTATCTTTATTGTTGAAAGTATTACAGATGTTCCCATTGCCCCCCCCCCCCATTTAACCCCCTTCACCCTGCATCCACCCTCTCCCCAGGCCTTCACAAAACTATTGTCTGTGTCCATGGGTCAGACATATCCTCATATATAAAAACCCAGGGGCCGGAGTGAACGAAGGCTTGACCAACCAGCAGTCAGTCCTGCAGTCAGTGCTGGGTTGCTGTGGTGACGCAGCACTGACTGCCAAGGGGGCTGTGGATCAGGCCCGGAGAGAGGCCCGAAGAGAGGCCTGAAGAGAGAGGCAGGGTCTGATCTTCAGCCTCCCTGGCAGCTGTTGATCAGCTGTTGCCTCTCTTTTTCTCTCCTGGTTTCGCCAGCAGCCACGCCTCTGTTTCTCTCTAGTCTGTTTCTCTCCAGACCTCCATGGGGGACGGCTGATAAGCCCCACCTCTCTGATCAGGCCTGGAGATGGGCCTGGAGATGCTGACTGGCATAGAAACCAACCAATCAGAACCAAATCTGGGTGAAGTGCAAGGAGCCAATGGCTACCTAGGAGGCGGAGCTTTTGATGCTGACTGCCATAGAAACTGACCAATCAGAACCTAATCCGGGTGAACTGTGAAGGCAGAACCTAAGGTGAGGGCTGAGAAGGGGTTTTAAGGGCAACAGCTGTTCAGTGTAAGGTGTAAGAAAGCAGTTCAATTTTATAATGACTGGTTTGGCAGTATAGTGCATATGGCTGGCTATCAGTCCAGATACAGGGATTATGTTTTTTTGTCTGCCAAGAGCATCTTCTCCTGCTGAAAAAGGCTCCCTCCCCCATTTAAGCTATCCTATCCTATAAAGGGTAATATGCTAATTAGACAGGGTCTGTCGGCCATCTTCTGGACATCTGACTTCCTTCTGGAAGGTGGTGGGTGCTGAGGCAGATAGGGAAGTTGGGGGAAAGATCAGGCTGGCAGGGTAGGGCCATTGGGGGTGAGATCAGGCCTGCAGGGGAGGGAAGTTGGGGGCAACCAGGCCATCAGGGGAGGTCAGTTGGGGACAAGATCAGGCCAACAGAAGAGAGCAGTTGGGAGCAAGATTAGGCCAGCAGGGGAGGGCAGTTGGGGGTGATCAGGCAGGCAGGCAGAGGAAGTTAGGGGCGATCAGGCAAGCAGGAAGGTGAGCGGTTAGGAGCCAGTGGTCCCAGATTGTGAGAGGGATTGGGCCTAAACCGGCAGTTGGACATCCCCCAAGGGGTCCCCGATTGGAGAGGATGAAGGCTGGGCTGAGGGAACCCCCCCACCCCGAATTTCGTGCACTGGACCACTAGTGTGCATATAAGTGCTTTGGTTAATCTGTACCCACCCCTCAGCCTTCACTCTGACATATGAAAGTCTGTTGCATCCTTCAATGTCTCTGGGTCTATTTTGTTCATCAGTTTATTTTGTTCATTAGACTCCATATATAAGTGAGATCATATGATACTTGTCTTTCTCTGAATGGCTTATTTCACTTATTATAATTCTCTCCAGATCCCTCCATGCTGTCTCAAAGAGTAAGAGATCCTTCTTTTTTACAGCTGCATAGTATTCCATGGTGTACTAGTAAATGTCTCACAACTTTTTATTCACTCATCTACTGATGAGCACTTGGGCTAATTCCAGAACTTAGCTATTGTATACAACACCACTATGAACATAGGGGTGCATTTATTCTTTCTGATTTTTGTTTCAGGCTTCTTAGGATATATTCCAAGAAGTGAGATCACTGGGTCATAAGGCATTTTTAAATTTTGGAGGAAATTCCACACTGTTTTCCATAGTGGTTCTGTCAGTCTGCATTTCACCAACTGTATATAAGGGCTGGTTTTTCTCCACATCCTCACCAGCAATTATTGTTTGTTGATTTATAGATGGTAATCATTCTGGCAGATATGAGGTGATACCTCATTGTCACTTTAATTTGCATATCTCTGATGATTAGTGACATTGAGCATTTTTTCATCTGTCTCTTGGCCATTTGTATGTCCTCTTTGGAGAAGTGTCTATTTAGGTCTTCTGCCCATTTTTTAAATTAGATTGTTTGTCTTCCTCTTGTTGAGTTGTATGAGTACTTTATATATTTTGGAAATTAATCCCTTATCAGATGTATCATTGGCAAATATGTTTTCCCAAGCAGTGGGTTCATTTTTTTTTTTTTTGAGGTTGGTTTCCTTTGCTGTGCAGGAGCTTTTGAGTTTGATGAGGTCCCATTTATTTATTTTTTCCTTTGTTTCTCCTGCCTTAGGTGATGTATCTGTAAAAATTCTTCTACCTGAGATGTCTGATTTTTTGCTGCCTAAGTTTTCTTCTAGGGTTTTTATGGTTTCATGACTTATATTTGTCGTTTATCTGTATTGAGGTTATCCTTGTTTATGGTATAAGTTGGTGGTCTAGTTTCATTTTTTTTTTTTGCATGTACCTGTCCAAATTTCTCAATACCACTTATTGAAGAGACTGTCTTAATCCCATTGTATGCCCTTGCCTACTTTGTCAAATAGTAATTGAGCATAGTGGCTTGGGTCAATTTCTGAGCTCTTTGTTCTGTTCCTTCCTGTTGGATTTTTTGGAATAGTTCTTCTTTGAATGGTTGGCAAAACTTCCCTGTGAAACCATCCAGACCAGGGATTTTGTTTTCTTGGAGTTTTAAAATTATTTCTTCAATTTCATCAGTTGTTCTTGGCCTATTCAGGTTTTCTGACTCTTCCTGGTTGAGTTTTGGAAGGTTTTCTAGAAATTTGTCCACCTCGTCCAGATTGTCTAGCTTGTTGGAATATAGTTGTTCAGAGTATTTTCTTACATTAATATGTAGTTCTGTGGTGTCAGTTGTTACTTCACCTCTTTCATTTCTAATTTTATTTGTTTGCATTCTCTCTTTGTTTCTTGATAAGTCTGGCTAAATTTTTATAAATCTTGTTTATTTTTCCAAAGAACCTGCTCTTGATTTTATTGATTTTTGTATTGTTTATTTTTTTTACCCTATATATCTTTTATGTCTGCTCTGATTTTATTATTTCATTCCTTCCATTTACTCTGGTCTGTTCTTATTTTTCTTCTTCTAATTATTTTAGTTGTGGTATCAAATAGCTTATGAGAGCTTTCCTTGTTTGTTGAGGTAAGCCTGTAATGCTATGATTTTCCCTCTCAGGACTGCTTTTGCTATGTCCCATAAGTTTTTGGTTTGTTGTGTGTTCATTGTCTGTTGTTTCCAGGAATTTTATAGTTTCTTCCTTGATTTCATTGGTAACCAATTTATTATTTAATACCATTTTATTTAGCCTCCATGTGTTTGAATGTTTTTGAGTGTTTTTACTGTAATTGATTTTTAGTTTCATGCAATTGTGATCTGAGAAGATGCTTGATATGATTTTAATCCTCTTGAACTTGTAGAGACTTGTTTTGTGTTCTAACATGTGGTCTGTCTTTCAAAATATCCCATGTACACTTGAGAAAAATCTATATTCTGAATCTTTGTGGTAGAATGTTCTGTAAATGTAAATTAAATCCATCTGGTCTACTTTGTCTTTTAAGGTCTCTGTTTTCTTGTCAATTTATTGTCTGGAAGATCAATCCAATGATGTCAGTGGGGTGTTAAACTCTCTTACTATGCTTGTATTATTGTCACTCTCTCTCTTAAAGCCCTACAAGAGCTTTTTTATATATTTAGGTGCTGCTATATTAGGTGCATATATGTTTACCAGTGCTATATCCTCCTGTTGTATCGATTCCTTTAGTATTATGTATTGTCATTCTTTGTCAATTTTTATGGCCATTTCCATGAAGTCTATTTTGTCAGATATAAGTATTGGTACTATCTCTTTGTACTCAAGTATGAAAGTGCAACATCACCACATTTGTTCATCTAATTCACTTCCTAGTCAGGGAAACTTCTGTCACCTCTCAGAGAGAAAAGAGAAATACTGGCTACAGGCCAAGCATATAAGACAGATCAAGTGGATTGATCCTTGAGATGCTGCTTCTCTGCTACCATTTTTATTATTTCATTACTTGATAAATATTTTTTACTGTTATATAGGCATTGGGATAAAGAGATGTTGTAGATAAAGGGGGAAACTGAGAACTAAGTTCAGCTAGGCCTTTATGAAGCCTGTTATGAACCTAAACGGGAATGAACACATTCATAAATTCATAAATATTTATTTAAGATATTTTTGATAATTTTGTTTGCTTTATTTTTCCTCGGGGACATATGATAACCCCAATGTGACCTCTGGTAAACACCTTAGTTGAGCTTATCTGAGTGTATACTAATTTTCTTTTTGCTTATTTATCTTCATAGAATATAAACACAGGAACAAAAGCTTACTTTGAGTCTTGAAATTTCAAAATAAAAGGGGAAAATAATATTTTGTTATTGAGCCTTATACCAATTTGACAGTAAGTTTCCAAGGAGGGACATTATATGTAGGCAGAATAAGTGAACAAGTGACCTATGTGATGTGGACTCAAAAGCCCTAGGAAAACTTTTTCTCTATCCCTTGAGTTCCTACTACTACTCCCACCTATTAACTAATGTTTAAAATATAACCAATAAGATCATTTTTAAGCCTCAAAGTTTTGATTTCTGTTTAAAATATGATATACTCCTATATGCACGCATGCCCACTGAAACTTCCTAAGTTGTTTTCAGTCATTTATTCCTGAATGTGAATGAGGGATAAATACTTGGTATTGAATTTGATTCTGGGGAGAAAATATTTGGTGCTCAGCACCTGAACAGGGCTGCAAAAGGGGTTACATTAAAGGACCAGCGAAAAAGTATATACACACATGACAAATGCCTTTGTTTATCAATTTTGCCTAGATTTGATGCTAATAATGCTCCCAATGAAAGCATTTTTCACTTTCCTTCATCTTTTAGGGTTCTGTGTGACAGTTCAGGAAAAAGATTATGGAGCTAAACTGAGCTCTTTTTAGGATTGACAGTGTGTCTTCTACTTCTCTTATATGCTATTCAGTGTCTAAGGGTGTGTACACCAAAATAAATCAATGAATACTATTGACTGACTTTCTTAGTTCAAAAAGAGAGCACAAATGATAATGTTTAAAAGGAGTAAGATAAAGGAAATGTAAGATTGTCCCTCCTTATAATGAGACCTGTAATTTCTCCCATTAACTCCAAGGTTAAGCCCCTACCCACTTACTCCCAGTGAACACAATCCCTGAGTAGTTAGCTTTGAGAGAACAAGCAAAGGAAAGCCAGAATATATCCAAAGGTAGAAGGAAAATACTATAATGAAATTTATAATGTCCTTACACTAATCACTACTGCTTCATTTAAAAGTGAACAAAAGAGGGGGGGGACAAATAAAAATGCCAAAAGGGGCCAGCAGGAAGTAAGATTATTTTATTTACTTAAATTAAACAAAAGCATATTGAGACACCACACAGTAGGATAAGTAATATATGGTTCTTGTGCTCATATTCTAATAGTTGGGGAAGGTTAACAACAGGTTTCAACCATGTACATAAATAATCCTAACAAAAATTAGAATTAGAAAAGCTTGATAAAAGAGACATAACTCAATTGCTCTGAGTTCAAAATAAATATATGGTAATAGTATTAGTGGTAGTAGAATTAACAGCAGTGGTACTAACAATAACTACTGGCATCTATTGAGATAATTATACTTAAGATTCTGTGCAAAGCACTTTTTTCCCCTTTACCCCCAGCCCCCAAAAGGCTCCCTCACAAAGCACTTTTATAATAATAATTCCTTTCATTTAATCCTCATAGTAACTTGATCAGTTAGGGACAATGATTATCCTTGTTGTTTGAATGAATAAATTGAAGCTGAGAGATAAAATAATTTTCACGTGATCACGCAGCTAGAAAGTATTAAACCTAGAATTATTATTCTAGAATTTATGTTGATAGAAAACATTTCACAGAGGAGGTAATATTTTAAGATGATCTTTGAATAATGGGTCGGATTTTAACTAAGCCAACACATGCTAAACTCTGGCTGTTGTAAAGCATTTGTTGCATGTTTAGAGGGTTGCAAATGGTACAATTTAGCTACAGCAAAGCCAAATCTGTGACAAAAAGAGCCAAGTCCTGAGGAAAACCAGTTCGGAAGAAAAGATGATGAGTGTGGCTGTGGATTTGCAATAACCTTGCTCCCAAATTCAAGACACATTTTTTTTTTCATCTTCGTGTAGGGAGAGATTGATATAGAAAAGAAAAAGGTCAAGAACAAAATCTTAGGACACAATTACACTGATGAAGTAGTAGGAGGAAGAGCCATCAGCATTTTGAATGGAAACAAAGCGTTAGATTTGTAAGAGGAAAACCAGAAGATTTCAGTATGGTAGATGCCATGGAAGGTAATGGTGCCAGAAGAAGGCATTTAATTCCCAGTGTCAAATGCTTTAAAAATTGAGAGAATTGGGACTTATGGTAGGCTAAATTGCTACCACTTGTTAGTAATTTTGTATGCTTCAGATACTGTACTAAGCACTTTACAGGATTTGTTCCATTTAATCCTCAGAACTGCTTGTAAGAGATAGGGACCACTATGAGAAACAGCTTTATAGATGAGGAAACTAAAGTTTAGAAAGATTAAAGAACTTTATCAAGACCTCATTGTTAGTTAGGAGGCTGGACTAAAACCTAAATTTGTTAAACTCTGAAACTCATGTTCTTAATCTCTACGATCTACTACCATTGAATTTATGATCACCTTTGAGAGAGAGGTTTTGGCAGAGTAATAAGGATAGGAGTCAAATAGCAAAGATTGATTGGAAAGGAGAGAACAGATGTGAGAATGATTGTGGAATGAGTGGGTGGTAAAAGTAGAGGGTATAGGTATCAACTTATTCTGCTTCAAGTCTAGAAGTGTTGGCAAAGGAAGATAAATAGTGCAGGAGGGTATTTTGATGGGATAGAATAGTCAAGGAATTTTTATTTAATGATTAGGGAAGCCAGTGGAGAGAGAAAGAGAGGGCATAATTTATGGAACAGGAATGTGGAAGGGAAATGAAGGGTAAGATTAAGAGGATAATGGCAAAGGTTTAATTTAGAATGAAGAGAGAATCTTATTAGGTAACCCATTTTCTTATTTTTTTCTGATCCTATCAAAATGTGACTTTTCTATATCTGATTCAGTTAACACCTTACTTGGCTAAGCTAAATTACTAATTCATTATTATTGGTGTATATTATATGAACTTGTATTCATATAAATATAATCAAAATGGGAAATTAATATGAAATTCTAAAGCAATTAATTAGGAATTGAAAGTAATGAATAAATTAGAGATACCAAGGTGTTAGATAATAATATGTCAACTCTGTGATAGTTGAATTTTTGTACAAATGTTGGAAACAAAATAAATTTACACACCCCCCCCCAGGTGACCTTCAGAGAATATATTAGAGTGACCCTGGCATTCATTCAGCATTAATTGAAAGTCTATATGTGCCAGACTCTATGCTAGGCATCAGAGATACAGAAATTAAAAGATTTTGCATCCCCAAATTCTCACAGCCTAGTGGAGGAGGCATAAAAAATCAACACAGTATAGTATAGCATGATGAATGCTGTGATAGAGGCAAAAACCATGAATCACTGGAACACTGGGTAAAGAGTCAGGGGGTAGCATGCAGGGAGGCTTCCCAAAGGAGGTGATATTTGAGATGAGTTTTGACCTTGTACTGTTGCTTTTATAGGGACCTGAAGAAAGGGCCAGGCATTCCCTAAGGGATCATGTTACAGGCAACAGCTGCAACTCACCCCTCTGGCTTCATCCTCAATATCTGACATCAAGGTCACTGAGCTAAAAGTTTAAGGGGGCTGGTGTACAAAATGACTCTAAATATAAATTCTGGACTACTGAGTAGTAGGATAAGATGAAAGCTATAAGTTCCAAATTATAATCTAAATGAGTAGCTTCCCATTTTCCAGGGTTGGGATAATGAGAAAGCAGAAAGGGAAAGTGGTTAAGGGTGGAAGAAGAAGGGAAGAAATAGTTACCTTGTTACTAGATCTTTCAGCCTATTGGGAGGAAAACTTTCTCTCTGCATATATACCATTGGTCTTGTTTCTCTCTTTATGTTTGTACCTTTCCCACATGAAAAAGGAAGTGTGTATATCTCACCTTAGTGCAGAAATTTACAAATGTAAAACAACCTCAACCAAGCTCTATTTCTCCTTCCCTTGAAACTAGAGAGTGATTGTAGGTCAGTTTCTATTTTATCGGAACCACTTGGCCTATCTGGAATAGTCACTCTAGGAAACTGAAAATTAAACTTAAATTTTATATAGAGGGAATTCTGAAATTACTCCCTCAGTCTGATCAGACACTCTCTATTGCATCCCTCTGTCTAGGCATTATGCCCAGCCTCTGAACAAATTGAATGGCAATTGCCTATTTATAGTATTAAATTATGTGGCATTGCCCCCATATCTATTAATTTGCAGATTCAGAAATACTATAGAAATGACTCAGCTTGAATCGTTTGCCTTTTTTTAATTTCTTTTTTTATATTTTGTTTTATTGCTTAAAGTATTACAAAGAGTATTACATATGTCTCCTTTTTTTTCCCCTTGGCATTCCCCTGGCCTCCCCTACCCCCAGTGTCTTGTGTCCATTGGTTATGCTTATATGCATGCATACAAGTCCTTCGGTTGATCTCTTACCCCCACCCCCCACCCCCGAACCCTTCCCAGCCTTCCTACTGTAGTTTGACAGTCTGGACGATGCTGCTCTGCCTCGGTATCTATTTTTGTTCATCAGTTTATAATGGTCTTTATTATCCATAAATGAGTGAGATCATGTGCTATTTTTCTTTCATTGACTGGCTTATTTCACTTAGCATAATGCTCTCCAGTTCCATCCATGCTGTTGCAAATGGTAAGAATTCCTTCTTTTTTACAGCAGCATAGAATCGTTTGCCTTTTAAATTTGCCAATTATTTCCCCTTTCTTAACAAGGAGACATAACTATAAATTGAAGTAGGAGACTATGGTTAGACATAAGGAAGAACATTAGGCAAATAAAATACTGGGCTAAGCAGTATTGGAAGACATTATGAATTTTTTACTCCTGAAGATTCCTGTTTGTTTGTTTTGTTTTATGTTTTAATTTTTTATTTGATGTTTTTCTTGCTATTTTGGTAATGGATTTTTAATAAAAAAAATTTGTTTACTAAAGACAATTTGAAATGGGAAAGACACAGCCACATATCCTGGATGGTGCGTCAGTCTGGAGGGGGTATGAAGAGTTTCACCCTGAAAATTCTAGGATTCTATTTGGTGATCATCAGGTGACCTACAGATTCATCAGCCCTGCAACACTGACAATTTCCTCTTGTGTCTGGGAAGATTTCCTGCTTTAGAATCCCCTTTAATGGTGCAGAAAAAGCATAACTATAATCAGAGTTTATCAAGCCCAAGCAGACCAAGATTTGGCTGTGTGAAAGGTGAGCTCTGTACTGGTCTGGCATGGAAATGAAAAATAGCCCTCTCCTAGAGCCTCACAACTCAGCATTTCCTAGATTTTGCCCAGATTTCCTGGACAGCTTGATCTCATTGGGGATGGACTGCTGGGAGTCAGGAGTGTGAGGCTAATGGATCTATCCTGGGGGTGGTGCCAATAAGGCTTACAGGAAGGTCAGGGGAACAGCCTCTTACCCAGAGTCACACAAATCTGGCTTTGACACCCCCTACTCAAGCCTCTACTCTCCAGGCCCATGCAGCTGACTCATGTGTATAATGTGATCTCTCCAAGGTTGGGTAATAGGAAGCCAGGATTGTGTGGCTATTGCATTCCCACAGGATGATGCCAAATGGAGGGGAGTGCTTGACCCAAGAAAAATGGAGTCTGTAATGTGGGAGAGTGACTTAGCACAGGGACCTTTGTGGCTGTCTCTTCAGCTCTCTCCACAGAGTCTCACAGTGCAGTCTCTCTTCGCAGGACTCTAGTCCCCTCCAAGTTGCCCTCCCTCTGTTGGAGCCCAGGATGAGTGACTGTGAATGAGATTTTGTGCATTGGCCCTTTAAGAGGGTGACTGTGTCTCTAGCATTCCCCTGTCTCTCCCTGGAGGACAGTATTCCTGCTGATTTTCATAGCCAAATGTTATGTGGGTGCCTCTTCCCAGCTATGCTGCTCTGAGATGGGGAGCCTAGCATGAGTGAAACCGAATGCTTCTCAGTGGGGTACCATTGCAGCTGAAGTATCCCTCCAGATTGTCAGCTGCAGTAAGTGGGAGCAGATTCAGCCCTTTTCATGTTTCCACCCTTCCTTCCTGTCTGGATGTGTCTTTTTCTGTAAATTTTTGCTTATAAGACTTTTCTTCAGCTACTCTTCAGTTGCTTATTCAGTTTGACTGTTCTAATATTTAAGGAGTAATTCCAGTTTGGTCCTGTGAGAAGGTGAGTGTAACTTCAACCTCCTCCCCTGCCATCGTGGATTCCTGGCTTGGACCTTTATGTTTTTTGTGTGCCTATAACTGATATTTAAAAAGCATATATGTCTTTCAGTTTCTGTGCATTTCCCTCTCCAAACCCACAAGTTTCTTATAAGTTCCTTATAGCTTCACATTATTAGTCACTGCCTAGGGATCCCAACTAAGGAAGAAGGACAGAATACATTACCTGATCTCTACTCCCAAATAACCTCACACTTTCTAGGCCATTTTCACTTTTATACCCTGACTTCTGCCCCCACTTCCCTCACTCATTTTCCCATCAATATTTACCTATCTTGCATTCCATGCCCTCAGAGTCCTGCTAAGTGGTTGGGTAATCTGAAGAAATTAGTTTGTGCTTATGTGTAAATGATGAATTCTGGATTTATGTACCATATTTTTCTAGTAATATACTTACTTTCTATCAGACACAAAGAATGTGGGAATTACAATGTAATGGTAGATTGGTGGAGAAGGCATTGAGCATCAATTGGGCCCCTTCAGTGTTCCTCAACATTGTCACTTAAACATCATTACTCACATATATCCCAGCTTCATTAAAACCCTGCTTTGGAAGTCTTTGCTTCAAATTAATTACTCCTTACCAACTGTATCCCTCTGCCTTGGATGGACCCACAACATATAATCTATGACCAATTCTTGGTCCCTCTTTTTTAACCTATTTATTGCTCTTGTTTCCCAACAATAAAACTGTCTCATTGGTGATCAAGCTTCAGGATGTTTAGAGTTTAGGGTGTTTTAAAAGTGATTTGTGCCCTTCACTTGCCCATTAAGCAATCAATTAGTCCTAGATGATGAGAAGTAGAATTGACCTCAGAAGGTCATTTAATCAGTTACTGTCTATGCTAGATAAGAGAAGCAAGGGCCAGAGAGGGGTGAGGATTGATCCAATCTTACGCAACTATTTGTAGCTGATTTTTACTGGAACCCATGTCTCCTGATACCTAGGCTAGTTTTATTTCCACGATATCACAATGGCCTTTGTGGGCATGGTGCCATCACCTATTCTGCATGAAATGCAATCCCCTCTCACAGTTTCAAATTAAACATTTTCACTGACAAGACTCTGCACCCCATAATTCCCCTTTGGGCCTTTGAACCCTGAGCATGCCACCAAATACAACTTCTGAATTTTTAAACTTTTTCAGTGGAGAAATATTTATCTATATGCTATTTCCTATCTTGGAAGGATTCCAAACAAGATGGCGTAACTAATGTGGGATCTACATAGCTAAGGTGGATGGTAGGATTGTCTCTTGCCCACAGCTGAAGGTGTTTGTGATGCTGATGGTATGTAAAAAAATGAGAAATTGTTTCCAGAGAGCTGAGGGTTAATAAACCAGACAAATAAGTCTAAATAGATTTTCAAAGCAAGGGAGACCTAAGGCAAGAATTAGTAGTGAAAGTATAGAGCCATTAGGGTCTGAGAGTTAGGAAAATAGATCTGGTTGAATGGGCAAGTAAGAGAGTAAGAGGATAAAGATCTGATGCAGAGTGTTGTTGCTACACTTGGGCTTCTGTATGTTCCTTTTAGTATGTTACAGAGATGGACCAGGTTCACATAAAGGGTAAGGGACAGGAACAGAAACACTGCCATAGGATAATAGAAAACAGTTCAAACGTGTGCTCTCCCCAGGTCATGCTTCTTGCTCTTTGCTTCTTTGCAAGTAAATTAGACTCAAATTGATGGTCCAAGGATTTTACCTACTCTGGCCCCGGAAAAGTTTCACAGCTGGACAAAGTTTTACACAGTTTCGGCAGCTGGGAAAACTCCTTTACTGCACTGTCCATCTGCCACCTTTCATGCCAAGGCATCCTTTGGCATCTTGGTTGAAACTGCTCAAGAGTGTGCCATTTGTGCTGGTGATTTGATCCCACCCAGTGGTAACACTTTCTGATGATGACTCATCTGGCTTATATTGATAATGTTGTCTTGTGGTACAATAATATATTCAAGCAAGCCCTGTCAACCCCAAGATTGTTATTATAGATATGCTACTATCTCCAGCATAAATTCAGCTTTCATATTCCTTTCTCTCTCTTTTTTCCCTCTCTCTTACCCTTGCTTACCACAAATCCCTCAGAAACCTTATTCCTCTCACCCTGTTTTCTTTTCCTATCTTGTCCATGACAAAGACTTGATTCCACCCTAGGTACCCAGGAGTTTTCCTAAGCTCTCTCTCTTTTAAAAAAAAAATATATTTTATTGATTCTTTACAGAGAGGAAGGGAGAGGGATAGAGAGTTAGAAACATCGATGAGAGAGAAACATCGATCAGCTGCCTCCTGCACACCCCCTACTGGGGATGTGCCCGCAACCAAGGTACATGCCCTTGACTGGAATCAAACCTGGGACCCTTCAGTCCACAGGCCAACGCTCTATCCATTGAGCCAAACCTATCAGGGCTCTCTCTCTTTCTTTAATGGTGATCCTGGGGTGAAGGAATCTATTCTGTGTATTCAGAGTTGCTTTGCACTCCAGAGTGAAGGCATGACGATATCATATGAAGTTGAAATTAGATCACAGCAATGTGTGGAGAGTTGAGTTTGTGCATATGTGCAAGTCCATCTGGGTTTGTGTGCATTTATCAGTGATTTTGTGAGATTTCGTCCAATAGTTCAAATCCTGAGGCTTTTCAAAAAAAAAGTGCATCGATCAGGAAGGGCAAAGAATTATAATTACAGATCTTATTATTAACTAGAGGCCTGGTGCATGAAATTTGTGCACTGGGGGATGGGGTTCCCTCAGCCCAGCCTGCCCCTCTCACAGTCCGGGAGCCCTCAGTGGATGTCTTACTGATGGCCACAGTCTGGCAGCAGAGGCTTGGAGCAGGCATCCCGTGTGTGTGTGTGTGTGTGAGTGTGTGTGTGTGAGTGTGTGTGTGTCTGCTGGGGGCCTGCCCCCAGCCACACTGTGGAAGCTTGGAGCAGGTGCCCCTCTGTGTTGATCTCTCAGGCTCCTGGCCTCCACTGAGTGTTGTTCTCTCCCTTGAGCTGTGGCCAGAGTGGGGTGCTGCCTGCAGGCTGTGCTTTCCTACTCACGGATCGCCATGGCGACTGGGGAGCAGGCCCTGCTGGGTGCTGCCTGTGGGCTGCATTTTCCTGCTCACGGATCGCCAAGGCGACTGGGGAGCAGGCCCTGCTGGGTGCTGCCTGTGGGCTGCACTTTCCTGCTCTGGCTTTGCCACAGCGACTGGGGAGCAGGCCCTGCTGGAGGCTGCCTGCAGGCAGCACTTTCCTGCTCACAGATTGCCAAGGCAACCCAGGAGCAGGTCCTACTGGGAGGCCCGGATGGTGGTGGGGCGGAAAATCCTGCCCCGCATGCAGTATGCAAATTTGATGGCTATCTTTGTTGGGTTAATTTTCATACTCTTCTGATTGGCTGATGGGCTTAGTGAAAGTATGGTCAATTAGCATCTTTGTCTTTTATTAGTGTAGATGACTAGTGACCCAGTGCATGAAATTCATGTGGGGGGGGGTCCCTCAGCCCAGCCTGCATCCTCTCCAATCGGGGACCCCTTGGGGGATGTCTGACTGCCAGTTTAGGCCCAATCCCACAAGACCGCTGGCTCCTAACTGCTCACCTGCCTGCCTGCCTGCCTGCCTGATCACCCCTAACTGCCTCTGCCTGCCTTCCTGATTGCCCCTAAACCCTCTGCCTGACGGCCTGATTGCTCCCCCAACAGCCCTCCCCTGCTGATCTGATCTCACCTCTAACTGCCCTCCCCTGCAGGCCTGATTGCCCCTAACCCCCTGCTGGCCTGATCTTGCACCTAACTGCCCTCCCTTGCTGGCCTGATCACCCCTAACTGCCTCTGCCTCGGCCCCCACCACCATGGCTTTGTCCAGAAGGAAGTCGGATGTCTGGAAGATGGCCGGTTGACCTGGTCTAATTAGCATATTACCCTTTTATTAGTATAGATAGATTATATAAGATAGGATTGCTTAAATGGGGGGTAAAAGCCTTTTTCAGCAGGAGGAGACACTCTTGGCAGACAAAAATACATAATCCCTATATCTGGACTGATAGCCAGCCATATGCACTATACTGCCAAAGCTGTCATTAAAAAATTGAACCACTTTCTTACACCTTACACCAAACAGCTGTTGCCCTTAAAACCCCTCCTCAGCCCCCACCTCAGGTTCTGCCTTCACAGTTCACCCAGATTAGATTTTGATTGGTTGATTTCTATGCCAGTCACTGTCAAAAGCTCCGCCTCCTTGGCAGCCATTTGCTCCTCACAGTTCACCCAGATTTGGTTCTGATTGGTCAGTTTATATGTCAGTAAGTGTCTCCAGGCCTATCACCAGGCCTGATCAGAGAGGCAGGGCTGTTCAGCAGCCCCCATGGCTGCTGGTGATGCCCAGAGAGAAAGACAGGCACAGCCACTGCTGAGGCCCAGAGAGAGAGAGAGAGAGGCAAGGGCTGATCAACAGCTGCCATGGAGGCTGCAGATCAGACCCTACTTCTGTTTCTAGGCCTCTCTCTGGGCCTGATCTGCAGCCCTCTTGGAAGTGGTGACCCAGCACTGACTGCAGGACTGACTTCCAGTCATTTGTTTGGTCGTTTTGGACGTTACAGACCCTGGCCCTTCATATATATAGATGGTAATTATAATTAGCAATATTTGTCAACTTTGCTTTTTTATGGCTAGTCATTTTAGAAGACATTAAAAGAAATTATCATCCAGTATTTTCAAACTGTCATTAAATATTTTTGTTACTTTTCAAAAGGTCAGACTTGCTGCTGTTCAAGGCAAATTCAGTCCATATTAATCACTGAATATGTATTGTGCCTAATCAGGTGTTGTGAAAGTTACAAAAATGAATCAGAAAAACCCCTATCCTCAAAAGAATTTGGTTAGTGAAATATGGGTAAATGGGCATTTCTAATTAAGTAAAAGGCCTTGTGTAGACCCCTGAATATAGCCCAGTCTATATCCCCATGGCAGAAGTCTCTCACTTCTCCTACTGTGGGGTCAATAACTGATAGATAGTCTCAGCTGCTGTGCTCTGAATCTGCCAATGCCTTAGGAGCCACACTTCTCACAGGCTTCCCATAGCTAGTGCCTGTGCCTGGCAAGGGCACTAGGACAGGCCTGCTTCTTGAAGAGGAAGAACCCCTCTGATGGATTAGTTTAGCTTAAGGATTCCCCATTGGCTTTGGCTAAAAATTCTCAGAATTGCCCTGCGATTTAATATTTA
This sequence comes from Myotis myotis, assembly GCF_014108235.1. NCBI lineage: Eukaryota > Metazoa > Chordata > Mammalia > Chiroptera > Vespertilionidae > Myotis > Myotis myotis. The sequence goes on along the minus strand of NW_023416346.1, from coordinate 55,818,044 downwards.
TTAACTACCCCTTTTTGGTACACTCTGACCAAGGGTCAGAATTGCATCACAATCTATTGGCTCTTGTGGCCGTCTAATTCTCCCTCCATCCTTTATATTTCTCTTTATTTCCCCTTCAATCCACTAAAGCTCTCTTTTAAAAAATCCTATATTTTTTAAAGTATTACATATACTATTACATATGTCTCCTTTTCCCCCCATTGACCTCTCCCCAGCCACCCCCAACCCCCCAGCACATGCCCTCAACCCCCTAGGGCAGTGGTCGGCAAACTCATTAGTCAACAGAGCCAAATATCAACAGTACAACGATTGAAATTTATTTTGAGAGCCAAATTTTTTAAACTTAAACTATATAGGTAGGTAAATCGTTATTAACTTAATTAGGGTACTCCTAAGGCTTAGGAAGAGCCACACTCAAGGGGCCAAAGAGCTGCATGTGGCTCGCGAGCCGCAGTTTGCCGACCATGGGCTAGGGTATGTATCCATTGGTTATGCTTATATGCTTGAATATGAGACCTTTGGTTGATCTCTTACACCTGCTTCCCCTGCTTTCACTCTGAAGTTTGATGGTAGGTTCAATGCTTCTATGTCTTTAGCTCTATGTTTGTTCATCAGTTTACATTTCTCATTAGATTCCACAAATAAGTGAGATCATGTGATATTTATGTTTCTCCAACTGGCTTATTTCGCTTAGCATAATGCTAAGCAGTTCCATCCATGCTGTTACGAATGATAAGAGTTCCTTCTTTTTTACAGCAGTGTAGTATATCATTGTGTAGATATACCGTCGTTTTTTAATCGACTCACCTGATGATGGGCACTTACGCTGTTTCCAAATCTTAACTATTATAAATTGTGCTGCTATGAACATAGGGGTACATATATCCTTTCTGATTGGTGTTTCTGATTCGTTGAGATATATTCCTGGAAGTTGAATTACTGGGTCAAATGGGAATTCCATTTTTATTTTTTTGAGGAAACGCAATACTGTTTTCTACAGTGGCTGCACCAGTCTGCATTCCCACCAGCAGTGCACAAGGGTTCCTTTCTCTCCACATCCTTACCAGCACTTGTCATTCATGATTTGTTGATGATAGCCATTCTGACAGGTTTGAGATGATACCTCATTGTTGTTTTGATTTGCATCTCTCAGATGATTAGTGACTTTGAGCATGTTTTCATATGTCTCTTGGCTTTCTGAATTTCCTCTTTCGAAAAATGTCTATTTAGGTCAGCCGTGGGCAAACTACGGCCCGCAGGCTGGATCCAGCCCATTTGAAATGAATAAAACAAACAAACAAACAAAAAGACCGTACCCTATTATGTAATGATGTTTACTTTGAATTTATATTAGTTCACACAAACACTCCATCCATGCTTTTGTTCCGGCCCTCCGGCCCAGTTTAAGAACCCATTGTGGCCCTCAAGTCAAAAAGTTTGCCCACCCCTGATTTAGGTCCTTTGCCCATTTTTTTATTGGATTGTTTATCTTCCTTTTGTTAAGTTGTATGAGTTCCCTATAAATGTTGGAAATTAAACCCTTATCAGTAATAACATTGTTGAAACCTTCCATTGTGTTTCTTGTTGCTGTAGCTATATCATTTTTGATTTCCTCTTGATTCTTACATAAATTGTTGATTTTCTCATCCTTCTGGTTTATGAACTGTATGACCCTTACTCTGAATTCTTTTTCTGACATATTGCATGCCTCAATTTTATTTCATCCCTTTTCTGGTGAGTCTTCCTTTTCTTTCCTTGCGGGGGGTTGTTGTTTGTATGTCTCCTCATTTGTGCTGTCTATTTCTGGCCCTGGGCACCTTGCTTAGGGTTTGAAGGGTTAAAGACCTTATCAGGGCAATGATCCTGAAATTGTTAGCCCAGAGCCTGGGTCTGCTTTGGGTCTCATGCCTTTATTGTCTCTGCTCTGAGTTGTATCCTCTTCTCCCATGGATCTGGTCATTCCATTGTCTGCTTCAGATTCTCAGGGTGGTGGAAGTGCATGCACACATCCTCTGTTGTGTGACTCCCTATGAAGACTCAGAGCCCTCTGGCATGCAATTCGTTGTAGGCCCCAGCACCCGTGGCAGCCTGGCACCCTCAGACCCTCTGGCAGCACACTTGCAGGGCAGTCCTGTGACTCCTGGCCAGGCACACTTGCTTCCTCTGGGCCACCCTGGCAGAGCTCTCCTGTGGCCTAGAGTGAGACATGTGTTGGGTTGCTCAAGTAGCCCATGCAGAACTGTCCCAGGAACCAGGGAGAAGTGGGTGCAGGTTGCTCTGGGTCACATAGTGAGAGCTCTTCTGTGGCCTGAATGTGGCACATGCTGGGTTACTCCAGGTTGCCCCAGCAGCAAGACTGTGGCTTGGGGTTGAGTGGGCCAAGGTTGCTCTTGGTTACACATTCCTCACTTTCTTGTAGCCTGGAGTGAGTCGCTCGCTGGGTTGCTCCTGTTCAACCTTCTTCAGTGTGGAGCAGGGGCAGTTTTCCCTAGGTCACTCAGTCCACAATCCCATAGTGAGGTACAAGTTGGGTTGCTCCTGATGGCCCTGGCAGGACTGTCCCAGGGACCAGGGTGGAGCAGGTGTGGGTTGCTCTGGGTCACATTATTAGCTTCTCTGTGGCCCTGAGTGAGGCTCCTCCCAGATGGGGTGAGGCTCCTCCCAAACAGGCATGGGTTGCTCCAGGTCACCCCAGCAGAGCTGTCCAGGGGGCCGGGGTGGAGCGGGCACCAGTTTTTCTGAGTTGCACAGGTTTCCCTGGGTCACACTGTCCATGCTCCCCTGTGGCCCAGAGTGGAGCATGCTCTGTGTTGCTCCAGGTCACCCTGGCAGCAGGTCCCAGGGCTCAGAGTGGAGCGGGTACCAGGTGGCTCTGGGTCAGGTTAGCAGCACGGTTCTGGAGTCTGGGGCAGGGGTGAGGCACAGGGTTCCCCCTGGTTTGCACTCACTGTGGGGTGCTGGATCTGGATCCTAGGACACTGGGTCCCAGTGGGCTGGTGAGGAGGCCTGGTGCGGGAGCTCACTCTGGCAATGCATGCTCCCTGCAGATGTCTGGGAGCCTGCCAAGAGGTACTGTGCCACTCACTGCCAGGGCATGGTGGTGGTTCCACGTGGGTCATGGCTGACAAGCAGCTTTCTCTAGGCATCCTCTGCCCTTCCTTATTGAAAATTGTCTCCTCAGCTGTGTCTAATTTGTTAATTCAGGGTGAATGTTCTCCAATTTAGTTGCTTTTCTTGCCTGGCCCTTGGAGGAGGTGCACAACACTGCTGCCTATTTGGCTGCCATTTTCTATTCTCCTCCCAATAAAGCTTTTGCTTGTCTAAACCTGCAGTGGAATCTGCATATCAGAGAACTGAACCAACATATCCCATAACTCTGTCAACTGACTTGACAAATGGCCTGGTCACAAGAAAGACCTGATGAGCAGAACGATATTTCAAATAGCCATAGCATAATGTAAGAAAAAGAACATAACATTTTCAGTTAAGTTGTCTAATCCTGTTGCCATATCTATAAAGTAGGGATCATAAGACTACTTTGAAATGTCATTGGGATTAATGGTAACATACACAAAATCCCTATAACATGGTAATCACTTGGTAACATTTATTCATATAATGAGAAAATAACTTTCTTACTAATTACAGATCTTGTGCAGCACTTCATAAATGAAAGGCAGTAGTTTCTCATTAGGAAAAAATAATCTGCAGAGGGGTATCAAGGATTTTTCTGGTGCTGAGAATTATATTTTTTGTTATTTTTTGTTAGAAATGATGAGAGGTAGAAAATGTTTAACATGGAGGTATGGGCTTCTGAAAACTCTGCCTATGGCCTAAAATGCTGGGAACTTGTCCATATTGCTTTGTGCAGGATAGCTTAGGCTGGGAGGAGACAAAAAAAAATGACCAAAACTAATGAAAGGAATGAAGAGTAAGAAAGTGAAATGTAAGTTCTAACATGTAAATTAATAATCATATTTGTAGATATGGCTATGTTGAACTACCTTCAACAACTTCATGGGGTCTGTGATATTATACAAAATCTATAGAGCAGTGAAGTACTATGCAAGAAGAAAAAAAGTAAGGGAGGGAAAATTCTGACCCTCTCAGGGCTGCATTTTTATGGCATTAAAGCATTTGCTACACTGAGGGAGAGCTTAGGTGTTTAACATACTTGGCCAAAAACTATTTTAGTGTATTCTGTTTTCTAAGGCATCAAAACAAAACTGCGACCTTTCCTTCAGGAAAAGGCATAGACAACATAGTCATCAAGTTTGTAAGTGGGAAATTCCTGTGAAGCCACCGAAAGTGCCAGAGAAAACATAACATTGCAAGATTTCCAGTGCAGTCAATTCCCAGGTGCCAATGTGGTCTCAGAGCCCTAGGGTGAAGGCAAAGCAAAATACACCTAGTGATAGTGATGGGTGAAGAAAGTCAGTAGGTTATTTATTAGGGTTGAAGCCTTTTAGATTGCCAAAGTACCATTCTTTGACTTACTGGTAGATGATAAGAGGAAATTGTAATTGAGAGATCCAATATTCAACTGCAGGTAGCCCACATTTTTAGGTCTGTTTTCCATGTTTCTGGATTTTAAAAATTGTCAATATTTAAGAAACAGATTTCCACAATGGGGTAGCCTCTATCCCCTTGCTTCAATCACCTAATAATATTTACTCAAGGCTCAATTCTCTTTCCCAGAATTCCTCAGTTGAACTGATTCCTCTACCTAGCATCAGTCAAGCAAAATGAGACAAAAAGAGAGTGGATTCTAATAATGACCCTGAGGCCATAAAATATTCTAATGAGCTGAGAAATTTTAATTGTCAAGTAAAGATTAAATGATGTTCACTATAGTTTTAGTGTATTTGGTTTCTTTCCAACTCCTTGATAAAATAGTGAGTGATTTTCAGTAAACCAGAGTATTTCATTAATAAGAATGACTCATATTGCTTCAAGTATTTTATCCAGTAAATTATAGTCATTACAAACTTGAAAACATAATAGTTAGGCTTAAATAACTATGTAGGTAAATTCCCAAGAAATACTTGAGTTGAGTGAATACAAGTGTAACAAGAAGCTACAATGAGGTAGGGCCAAATCTGCCTGGGGATAGAAATGGAAGTTTTAAAGGAGTTGGGAAGATCAGATTGGCCCTCTGTGAACTCGAGAGGCACATTCTAGTCATCTCAAGGAAAAGGGCATTTGCTTCCTCTGGAATTTTTCACACAACTAGATATTGGAAAACAGGCAGCAGGAAGTACCCCTTAGGGGTAGAAATTGGCACTGTCTTCCTAAAGAGGTGAAGAAAGGAATCGTGACTCTTTGATGGTCTTCCCATCCTTCAGAATGTAAGCAGTATAAATGTAGCAGGGCCAAAAGTGCAGCACATGGTGGAGAAACAACATAGTGAGTAAAGCAGGCTGGAACATAGGGTCCAGAGTGAAACAAGTGCTGCCCTCTCCCTAGAAAGTGGTGTCAGTCAGGGACCACTTATTAGGCTAAGTCAATATTCTTTTCTTTTTTAAAATGTATTTTTATTGATTTCAGAAAGTAAGGGAGAGAGAGAGGGAGAAGGAGAGGGAGAGGGAGAGAGAGAGAGAAAGAGAGAGAGAGAGAGAGAGAGAGAGAGAGAGAGAGAGAGAGAGAGAGAGATGAATCAGCTGCCCCTACTTGGTATCAAGCCCCGAAACCCGGGCATGTGCCCTGACCTGGAATTGAACCACCGTGACCTACTGGTTCACAGGTGGACACTCAACCACTGAGCAATACCGGCCGGCTAAGCCAGGATTCTTAATGCCAGCACTCATGACATTTTAGTCTATTTCTTTATTATGGGGGTCCATCTTGTATTCTGTAAATGTTTAGCAACATCCACTGGCCTCAATCCACTGGATGTCACTAATCCTATCACAGCTATTTGTAGCAATCACAAATTAAATTACTCCAGACATTGCCAAATATCCCAGGAGGGGGGACTGTACCTAGTTGAGAGCCACTGGTTTACTGGGACATGGTGATGAAGGACAATGAAGCTCTCAAAGGGTGGTTGAGCTACTGCTATTATTCAATTAGTGAGTAATGCCAAAGTGCCTTTTGTGTGTGTGTTTTTGTTACCAGTGTTATTGGTACCCATATTATTTAAGTTTTTACTAAATCACACTGATAGGGAATGGGTGAAATGCCTGTGATTTATTTTTAAAATGTTACATTTCTCCTAAATATTCTCTTTATAAAAATAATAATACTGTACTGCCCTTAGAAAAAGAATTTTACCCAAAATGGAATTCTTTGCTAACCTCTTTTGTAGACAGCAACACATTTGCAAAGATAGACAGTGGCCTATATTGCAGATTCAGAAGCTTTCTAGTGCCCATGTAACAGAATGTAGCTAAAAAACTCACATGGAAGTCAAGTTACAATATTAACCAGTTTAGTATGGAACTTACTCCTACATTCTATCAGTGCCCCATGGGCCCAGCATCCAAGTGAGAAAATGATCAAGGCTTTTAAAATGGCATAATGCGCAATCATGCTGGTAAATTATATTGCCTTAGAAACAATATATAAATCTTTCACTTGAATCACAGTGGAAAGGTAGCAGTTCAGAGTTGGCTTACTATAGTTTATGGCTCAAATATTTTTAAAAGTGGTTATGACTTTCTCAATATTCTAACAGTATTTGTGCCTTAGGTTTTTGGAAAGTGTTACTTTATGACTTGAAGGCCTTGAGTTTTTCCTCTATCATTAGATCTGTATGGGTAACTGGGAACTAGGAAAGGTGGGTTCAGGGTTCAGGACCATAACCCTTGCCTGAAGCTATGTAAGTTGGTAAAATTTCCTGTAGCAGTAGCACTTTGTATATTTTTTCCCTTTTATGTAACTACATGATTTACCCATGAAGACAGGAAAGAAAAAGTTGATCTCTGTCTATAGCAGAAATAATTCTTCACAGTTCAACCCCTTAGAGAAATACTGGGTTTTTTTGTTTTGTTTTTGTTTTTGATTTTTTTTAGGTTAAGTAAGATTTTCCACTGGCATCTGTTATCAAGAAAATGAAAAGAGGCTAATTAAAAAAATAAATATTATTTGCCTCAGGGGCCTTTGCTCTTTTTAAAGTTAGAGATTTAATTGTACAATTATTTGGCATGAAAAACAGCAAGATTGTTTGTTTTATTGTAAAGCTATCCCAGAGCAGCGATGACAAACAGCAGGCAGATAAGCTGAAGAAGAGAAAACCAAAGGGAATTAAGATTGTTTAGCCCATAGAAAAGCTGGCTATGAGGTGACTTATTAATGATCTTTATGGATCTGAAGGGCAATCATTAGGACCAGATGGTTCCGATCTGCAGTGTGGGTGGAGCCACAGGATATGACACTATAGCATGAGAAAGTTTAAGAAATAATTTATTAGCAGTGAAAATTATCAAATATCAGAAAATATTATTATGGAGGTTATGAAATTACCTCCAGGCTGCTTTACATTTTGGTTTCAAACAGGCTAGATTCTCTCTTGTATAGAATGATTGAAGTGAGGTTTTGCTTGAAGATCAGGGCAATGGACAAAATGATTATTTCAAGATTTTTCTTAAGTTCTATGGTTTTGTGAAGTCTCTACCTTTATTTGCTTTATGACCCCTAAGCTGATGGTTTTACAATGTGACTTTTTGCATTGTATTTACACTTAATGAAATTTTAATTTCTCAGTTATGGAAGTTTATTGTGTGACTTTTCTACTCTCTTGGATTATTGAAAACTGGGACTCTGCTCACTGTTCTTCCTCTTTTGTTTCTCCTCTTGCTTTTATCCTTTCAATAATTCTCCCACTTTCCAATGATGTGTTTATTCTCCTGCAGAGACCTTCTGGAAGCATGTGCAGACATTGCAAAATATTTATCACATTAAGTATTTGAGGACAATTTAATATTTAATTATTATTTTATATTTTCAGGATGTGATGCAATATGAAAGAATGTGATCCCATACAATGATAACTTCAGCATAACTCATAATCGCTTTACTTGAACTTCACTGAATGTGTATCTTTGGAACCAAGTTTTCTGTGTCTGCATCCAAATAAGTCATTCAATCTTTTGGTTCAGCCATTTTAAGGCAGTGGTTAGAGGGTAGATTTAGAGAAAATGTCAATCCTCTTAATAGACAACTAGATATTTTTTTTTATTTGCTTGTCTGAATATTTGCATTGGGTTGTGTTGGGAAAATGTAAGTGTATGGCATGCTCATATTCATTAAAAGACCTAAATATCCATTATACTGCAACAAGAATCCATCAAATGCCAATAGCTCCTCACTGCCTATTGAATAGCACATTGTAATGTGTCAGCCTGACGCTCAAAGTCCTCCCCAATCTTGATATGGACTCTCCTCTCTATTCCACTGATACTTCAGAATGATTCATGTATTTTTAAAAATATATTCTTTTATTGATTTCAGAGAGGAAGGAAGAGGGAGAGAGAGATAGAAACATCAATGATATGAGAGAATCATTGCTTGGCTGCCTCCTGCACGCCCCCTACTGGGGATCAAGCCTGCAACCCGGGCATGTGCCCTTGGCCAGAATCAAACCTGGGACCCTTCAGTCCGCAGGCTGACGCTCTATCCACTGAGCCAAACCAGCTAGAGCTGATTCATGTATTTTAACATAACTTTTTCCCTCATGCCATGCTTATCCTAAAACCTATTGTTTGCTCAGATGCTTTTACTACCTACAAATTACCAGCCTCTTTGTCTATCCAATACTTCTCTTCACCTTTCTTCTGTCATCCTGAATACTATTTGTTAACTGTTTACTGTGTTTGAGACACTGTGCTAAGCCTTCAAATCATTAGACTACCTAGTATTTGAAAGTGCACACTGAGGTAGATATTATTGTCCAGAGCTCATTTCTAATAGCTTCTTTAATAGGCTACCTCTTTTAACCCCAGTAAGTTCCCTTCTCTAAGTTCATAATACCTAGTGCCTTTACAGTGTATTAATGCAATAAATCTTAAAAGATTTTCATGTTGCCCTAGCTGGTTTGGCTCAGGGGATAGAGCATCAGCCTGTGAACTTGGAGGTCCCAGGTTTGATTCCCCCCAATAGGGGGCATGCAGGAGGCAGCCAATCAGTGATTCTCTCTCATCATTGATGCTTCTCTCTATCTCCCTCTTCCTCTCTGAAATCAATAAAAATAAAATAAAAAATAAAAGTTTATCATGTAAACCTTAATTCTCTGATTAAACTATAATCTTATCGGAGGAAAAAAACTGTCTTAAGAGGACAGAAAAGGAGAGGAAAAGAAAAGTTCTTTGGTTAATTTCTTTCCACCCACCTACCCAACCCCACCTGCCCTCTGAGATTCCATACTCTGTCCCATCTTTCTCTTTATAAGTTAGAATAAAATTGTCTCTACATTACAACAATTCTTACTAGAATATAGAGCAGAGCGGGGAAATGGGAGAACATCTGTAATAGTGTCAATAATAATTTTAAAAGAGTGAATTAAATCTTTATATCAATTGTGGAGAACTGACATCTTTACTATGTTGAATTTTCCAACCTATGAACAAAGTATGTCTCTCCATTTACTTAGACACTCTTTTTTGATTTGTCTCTTTATTGTTTTGTAGGTTTTAGCACATAAATATTGTGCATGCTTTGTTAGATTTACACATAACTGTTTAGTATTTTATTTTATTTTTTAAAATATATTTTTATTGATTTTTCACAGAGAAGAAGGGAGAGGGATAGAGAGTTAGAAACATCAATGAGAGAGAAACATCGTTGAGCTGCCTCCTGCGCACCCCCTACTGGGGATGTGCCTGCAACCAAGGTACATGTCCTTGGCCAGAATCGAACCTGGGACCTTTCAGTCTGCAGGCCAACGCTCTATCCACTGAGCCAAACCAGTTAGGGCTGTTTAGTATTTTAATGAATGTAAACAATATTGTATCTTATTTATTTAATTTTTCAGATGACGATAACAGTAAAATGAGTGTTTATTAATTTACTAGAGGCCCAGTGCACGATTAAATTGTGTGCGTGTGTAGGGTCCCCTAGGCCTAGCCTGTCATCAGGGCCATGTCCACCGCCCCACAACACCTCGCACACTCGGGGGATGCTGCTGGCGCTCCACCCCGCCGCCGCAGGAGCCACTGCTCATTTGGTTGTGACGCCATTTCGGCATCATGACCATAGGCCTTTTATGATATAGATATTCTCCAAAAACAAACTTAAATTCTCTTATTTAAATTTTTCTTCACTTAGTTTCCCTCTTTCTATACTCTCTTCACAATGCATGCCTTGCTTCCAGTAGGAAAAACAAAGTAAAGCAAAACATGTCCTTTTGTCCGTAAATCCAAATCCTCTTGCCCTATGTCCTTTCACTGGCTTTGTGTTTTAGGTATAAGAATTAAGAATTTGTATTATCTGGTATAGTATTTCCCACAGTATAGTAGGGAAAAAATCATGGGCAAATCATGCTTTTACAAGACTTGGTTTTGAATTCTGGCTTTATAATTATATTACCAAAGTTTTCATATCTTAACTTTTTTAAATATTTAATTTATCTTTATGGTTGAAAGTATTACTAATGTCCCCTTTGTTTATTTGTTTTTCCGTTGACCCCATCCACCCTGCACCCACTCCTCCCAAGCCTTCAACACTTTTTTTTTCTTTTCAATTGGTTTCCATGGATTTATAATAGTTTATAGAAATATTGATTCTTAAATATTTATATTATTGAAACATTGCTGAAATAATAAGTTTTAGGAGAATTTTTTTAGATTCATTGGTATTTTTGACATTGATATGTCATCTACAAATGGGGACAGTTTAGTTCTTTCTCTCCAAACTGCATGCCTTTCATTTTTTTTTTCTAGCCTTATTGTACTGGCTATAATTTCCAGAAATATGTAGAATAAGAGTAGTATTTTTCACCTATAGATAAGGTGTCATTTTGCTCTCTCTGCCTTTAAATTTTATCTTTGTGTTTAGTTTTCAAAAGTTTAAATATACTGTGTCTTGGTATGGATTTCCTTTTTTTTCCCTTTTATCCTGTGTGCGGTTCACTAAACTTTTAGAATGTATAGGTTATATGCCATATGTGGGGCACTTTCAGCCATTATTTATTTGAATACTTTTCAATACCACCTCATTTTCTTTTCCTCCTTAAACTCCAATGACATGAATATCAGATCTTTTGTTATAATCCCATGGGTCCAAGAGGCTCAGTTTACTTTTTCCCCAGTCTCTTTTCTCTATTTTGTTCATAATTAGTTACTTCTATTGTTCTATTTGCATTTCACTGATTCTTCCATCTCCTCCATTCTGCTGTTGAGGCCAACCACTAGGCTTTTTATTTAGGTTATTGTATACTTTCAGTCAAAAATTTCCTTTTTGTTCTTTATATATTACTAGAGGCCTGATGCAAGAAATTCATGCAAGAGTAGGCCTTCCTTACACCGGTACCTCATTGTTGTTTTGATTTGCATCTCTCAGATGATTAGTGACTTTAAGCATGTTTTCATATGTCTCTTGGCTTTCTGTATGTCCTCTATTAAAAAGTGTCTATTTAGATCCTTTGCCCATTTTTTGATTGGATTATTTATCTTCCTTTTGTTAAGTTGTATGACTTCCCTGTAAATGTTGGAGATTAAACCCGTATCAGAGATAACATTGGCAAATATGGTATCCCATACAGTGGGCTTTCTTGTTGTTTTGTTGATGGTCTCTTTTGCTGTGCAGAAGATTTTTGTTTTGATGTAATCTCATTTGTTTATTCTCTCCTTAGTTTCCATTGTCCTAGGAGCTATATCGATAAAAATATTACTACGACAAAGGTGTGCTATTTTGCTGCCTATGGCTTCTTCTAAGATTTTTATGGTTTCCCATGTTACATTTAAGTCCTTTAATCATTTTGAGTTTATTTTCGGTATGGTATAAGTTGGTGGTCTACTTTCATTTTTTTGCAAGTATCTGTCCAATTTTCCCAACCCATTTATTGAAGAGACTGCCTGGACTCCGTTGTATGCTCTTGCCTCCTTTGTCAAATATTAATTGAGCATAATGGCTTGTGTCTATTTCTGGGTTCTCTGTTCTGTTACACTGGTCTATATGTCTGTTCTTGTGCCAGTACCAGGCAGTTTTGAGAACAGTGGCTTTGTAGTATAGCTTGATATCTGGTATTGTGATCCCTCCAACATTGTTCTTCTTTCTCAAGATTGCTCCAGGTAGTAGGGGTCTTTTCTTATTACAGAAAAATTTTTGGAGAGTTTGTTCTAGGTCTTTGAAGTATGCCGTTGATATTTTAATGGGGATTTCATTGAATTTATAGATTTCTTTGGGTGGTATGGACATTTTAATGATGTTGACTCTACCAATCCAAGAACATTGTATATTCTTCCATTTGTTTATGTCTTCCTCTATAGCTTTTTTCAGCATCCTGAAATTTTCTGAGTACAGGTCCTTTATCTCTTTAGTTAAATTTATTCCTAGATATCTTAATTTACTTGGTGCAATGGTAAATGGGATTGGTTTTTTTAGTTTCTCTTTCTGTGAGTTCATTATTGGTGTATAGAAAAGTCATAGACTTCTGGGGGTTAATTTTGTGTCCTGCTACATTGCTGACTTCATTCATTGATACTAATAATTTTTGATGGAATCTTTCAGGTTTTCTATGTACAATATAATGTCATCTGCAAATAAGCGGTTTTACTTCTTCTTTTCCGATTTGGATGGCTTATATTTCTTCTTCTTGTCTGATCACAGTGGCTAGTAATTCCAGTACATGTTGAACAGGAATGGTGAGAGTGGGCATCCCTTTCTTGTTCCTGTTCTTAGGGGAAATGGTTTTAGTTTTTGTCCATTGAATATGATATTGGCTGTGGGTTTGTCATATATGCCTTTTATTTTGTTGAGGTATGATCCTTCTATTCCCACCTTGCTGACAGTTTTTATCAAGAAAGGGTGGTGGATTTTGTCAAATGCTCTTTCTGCATCAATGGATGTGATTATATGGTTTTTATCTCTCAGTTTATGTGGTGCATCACGTTTATTGATTTGTGGATATTGTACCATCCTTACATCCCTGGAATAAATCCCACTTGATCATGGTGTATGATCTTTCTAATGTAATGCTGGATTTGATTTGCTAGAATTTTGTTGAGAATTTTAGCGTCTATGTTCATGAGGGATATTGGTAATTTTCTTTCTTTGTATTGTCTTTATCTGGTTTTGGGATTGGGGTAATGCTGGCTTCGTAGAAAGAGCTTGGAAGAGTGCCTTCCTCTTGATTTTTTGGGAATAGTCTGAGGAAGATAGTTTTTATTTCTTCTTTGAATGTTTGATAAAACTCCACTGTGAAGCTGTCTGGTCCAGGGCTTTTGTTTGTTGGAAGGTTCTTGATTACTGCTTCAGTTTCCTCCATAGATATCAGCTCATTCAGATTTTTTTTGATTCATCCTGGTTGAGTTTTGGAAGGTCGTATTTTTCTAGGAATATGTCCATTTCTTGTAGGTTGACTAGTTTGTTGGAATATTTGCTCATAGTATTTTTTTTATGATTCTTCATATTTCTGTGGAGTCTGTTGTTATTTTGCCTCTTTCATTTCTGATTTTGTTTATTTGGGTCCTCTCTCTTTGCTTCTTGGTGAGCCTGGCTAGAGGTTCATCAATCTTTTTTATCCTTTCAAAGAACCAGCTCTTGGTTTCATTGATCGCGCGTGTGTGTGTGTGTGTGTGTGTGTGTGTGTGTGTGTGTATGTGTGTCTTTGTTTGTTTTGTTTGGTCCCTATGTCATTTATTTCTGCTCTGACCTTTATTATTTCCTTCCTTCTGCTCACTCTGGGCTTTTCTTGTTGCTCTCTTTCTAATTCTTCAAGTTGCAGATTGAGATGGTTTATTTCCAGTTTTTCTTGTTTTTTGACGTAGGCCTGTAATTCTGTGAACTTCCCTCTCAGGACTGCTTTCACTGTGTCCCAAAGGTTTGGAATGTTGTGTTTTCTTTGTCATTTGTTTCCAGTATGTTTTTTATTTCTTCTTTGATCTCTTTGGTAACCCACTCATTATTTAATAGCATTCTATTCAGCCTCCAAGTATTTCAATTTTTGTGATTGTTTTTATTGTAGTTGATGTCTAATTTTATGCCATTGTGATCTGAGAAGATGCTTGATATGATTTCAATCTTCTTGAATTTGGAGAGACTTTGCCTGTGTCCCAATATGTGGTTTATCTTTGAAAATGTCCCATGTGCACTTGAGAAGAAGGTGTATTCTGTAGTTTTGCATTGGAATGTTCTAAATATGTCAATTAAGTCTACCTTATCTAGTGAGATGTTTAGGATTGCTGTTTCTTTGCTAATTTTTTGTCTAGAGGATTTATCCAGTGATGTGAGTGGTGTATTAAAGTCTCCTACTATGACTGTATTGCTGTCAATATCTCCCCTTATATTTTATAGAAGTTTTTAAATGTATATTGGTGCTCCTACATTGGGTGCATATATGTTTACCAGAGTTATATCCTCTTGTTGTATCAATCCCTTTAGAATTATGAAGTGGCCTTCCTTGTCTCTTGTTATGGTCTTCACTTTGAGGTCTATTTTGTCAGATATAAATATTGCTACCCCAGCATTTTTTTTTTTCATTTCCATTTGCCTGAAAGATATTTTTCCATTCCTTCACTTTCAGTCTGTGTGAGTCTCTTGTTCTCAGGTGGGTCTCCTCTTGACAGCATATATATGGGTCATGTTTTCTTATCCATTCAGTCACTCAATGTCTTTTGTTTGGATCATTTAATCCATTTACATTTAATGTTATTATTGATAGGTACTTGTTTGTAGCCATTTCTTTACTTTATGCTTGTGTTTCTTACTCCCTTTCTGTTTCTTCTCTTTATAGCATTTCCTTTTACATTTCTTGCATTGCTGGCTTGGTAGTAATAAACTCCCTTAGCATTTTCTTTGTCTGTGAAGCTCCTGATTTCCCCTTCAAGTTTGATTGATAGTCTTGCTGGATAGAGTATCCTTGGATTCAGTCCTTTGCTTTGCATTACTTTCTATATTTCATTCCATTCCCTTTTAGCTTGGTGTGTTTCTGTTGAGAAATCATTTGATAATCTGATGGGGGATCCTTTGTAGGTAACTCTCTGTCTCTCTCTTGCTGCCTTTAAGATTTTCTCTTTGTTTTTAACATTTGCCATTTAAATTATGACATGTCTTGCCCTAGCTGGTTTTGCTCAGTGGATAGAGTGTCGGCCTTTGGAATGAAGGTTACAAGGTTCGATTCTGGTCAAGGGCACATGCCTAGGTTGCAGGCTCAATCCCCAGTGGGGGGTGTGCAGAAGGCCGCCTTTGCCCTGCCCCCCAGCTCTTAGCTCCCCCCTGGGTTTCCAATCACTGTCAGTGGCAGGGGGCTTCTTCCTGCTTTCCCTTTTGCCTCCCTGCATTGTGCCTACATATGCAAATTAACCGCCATCTTGTTGGCAGTTAACTGCCAATCTTAGTTGGCAGTTAACTGCCAATCTTAGTTGGCAGTTAATTTGCATATAGCCCTGATTAGCCAATGAAAATGGTAGCGCCATACGCCAATTACCATTTTTCTCTTTTATTAGTGTAGATATCCAAAGCTTAATTGTACTTAGCTGGAGAAATAGGGGGAAGTACATCAACACCATCTTCCCAGAAACAGAGGGATTCTAAAACAATTTTCAAAAATAAAAATTGTATGTACCTGGGTACTTGTCCTATTGGTGAAAAGTAATGGGGTCTTTCAAGATAACTGAAACATCGCAGGCCAAACTAGAGCTCATTGACCGTAAACTTCATTATCTCATGGCAGTTTGATATAGGATGTTGGTGGTGATAAATATTCTCTCAAACACAGTTTCTCTTTTAATAGCCAGCTGGAAGGCAAGAGAGATTTCTGGAGTCCCCATGAATGGTTAATATGGATTACAAAGAGACCACCCAAATAAATCATCTTTGCCTTGATGGTATTAGGCTCACTAGAATCTACATATAAACATCCCAGAGGCTAGCAAGATGGGTCCAACTAAAACAATGTAGCAGAAAGGCATTCCCTTGTACCTGATGACACCCTTTTTGGCCAAAAGGAATGTCTATCACTTGGACATCTACATCCCTGAATGAACCTGCTAACGATTACTGCAACATATCTTGTGAGATTTGTTTTACCAGTAGAATCTGCTTGGCACCATATTACAAAAGCTGCTGCCCAAGGCACAAGAAATGTTAAATGAATGGTCTCTTCAGTAATTACATCAAAGTAACTGAATGTGCAACTAGAAGGCACCTTGTCAAAACTGGATAATAATTACATGATATTTTTCACTTCCCTGAACTAGTGCTCATGTATAAGAAAAAGAGCAAAATACTAAGTTAAAATACTTTAGTAAGTACATGTGCATTTACTAAATAACCAGGTAGGACATAAAATTATATTTTTAAATAATATTTGACAAAATCCAGTTATTTTATTATGTTCTTCTGTTTGCTAAGTAAACAAACCTCCAATTTTTTAAAGTTTCAAATATATCTTGGATCTTGGCATTGCTTTTGTTAATACAGCTTTTCATTAACACTTGTATTTTATTAAAGAAGCACTTTACTCTGTCAATGAATAATGTAAATAATTTAGTATAAGTTATATCTTCCAATTTTCAGTTTTGTGCATTAAAGATTTTTTAAAGTTGATAATTTAGATTTTTAAATTACAAGGGGAATTTGTCACGGAATACTGCCAAGTCAAAGAAAATGTTACCCGTTCTAATAGTTGCTGATAAATTACCCTTGTTTTTATTAAATGTAAATATTGAGTATTGCAGCTTAAGTAAAACTTGCTTATCTACTTAGAGTTATTTTATTCACTAAGCATCTACATGTATTGTACATTCCCAAACTTACACTATTTCTCTCTATGGTTTATTATTTAAGCTTCTATAATATTCTACACTCTTTATAACCAGGCTCTAAAACAATAAAAAAGAAATACTTGAGTTCAAGTGCAGAAAACATTAATAAACTGAAAACTTTTTTTACCTGTGCAGTACTTATTAGAAATACAAGTAGTTCAATATCAGGCAAATAGAATTGCTGATGCAGTAGGCCAAGGATTCTCAATTTCTGCACTATTTTTTCATATTTTTTATTGTTTAAAATATTACATTATGTCTCCTTTTCCCCGATTGGCCCCCCTCCCTGCCACTCCCACCCCCACAGGGCAAGCCCCCACAAACCCACCGTTTTTGTCCATTTGTTATGCTAACATTGCATAGCAGGTTCATTCAGGGATGTAGATGCCCAAGTGATAGACATCTTCCCAGCCTCTTCTCTCTGAATCTATTTTTGTTCATCAGTTAATGTTGAACATTATATCCCACATATGAATGAGATCATGTGATATTTATCTTTCTCCCACTGGCTTATTTTGCTTAGCATAATGCTCACCAGTCCATTCATTCTGTTGCAAATGGTAAAAAAAAATATCCTGGCAACAATGACAATGAAAACACAACAATCCAAAATCTATGGAACACAATGAAAGCAGTCTTGAGAGGGAAGTTCATAGCTCTGCAGGCCTACCTCAAAAATCAAGAAAAAATGGTAATAAATTACCTAACCCTACAACTCAAAGAATTAGAAAGAAAACAACAAGAAAATCCCAGAGTAAGCAGAAGGAAGGAAATAATAAAGATCAGAGCAGAAATAAATGACACAGAGACCAAAAACATAATACAAAAGATTAATAAAACTAAGAGCTAGTTCTTTGTAAGGATAATCAAGATTGATGAACCTCTAGCCAGGGTCACCAAAAAACAAACAGAGAGGACCCAAATAAAAAAAAAATCAGAAATGAAAGAGGTGAAGTAACAACTGACCCCACAGAAATACAAAGGATTATTAAAAAATACCATGAATAATTCTATTCCAACAAACTGGACAACCTAGACAAAATGAACATATTCTTAGAAAAATACAAGCATCCAAATCTCAATCAGGAAGAATCAAAAAACCTGAATAGGCTGATAACGACCATAAAAATTGAAGCAATAATCAAAAATCTTCCAGCAAACGAAAGCTTTGGTCCTGACCACTTTACAGGGGAGTTCTACCAAGCATTCAAAATAGAACTAAAACCTATGCTCCTCAGACTATTCCAAAAAGTTCAAGAAGAAGGCACACTTCCAAGCTCTTTCTATGAAGCCAGAATTACTCTCATTCCTAAAGCAGATAAAGATACCACAAAGAAAGAGAACTACAGGCCAATATCCTTGATGAACATAGATGCTAATATCCTCAACAAAATTCTAGCAAATCAGATCCAGCATTAGATTAGAAAGATCATATACCATAACCAAGTGGGATTTATTCTGGGGATGCGAAGATGGTACCATATCTGCAAATCAATTAATGTGATACATCACATAAACAAATTGAGAGACAAAAAACCTATAATCATGTCAATCGATGCAGAAAAAGCATTTGACAAAATCTAACACCCTTTCTTAATAAAAACTCTCAGCAAAGTGGGAATAGAGGGATCATACCTCAATGTAATAAAAGCTTTATATGACAAACCTACAGCCAATATCATACTCAATGGGCAAAAACTAAACTCACTTCCCTTAAGTTTGGGAACAAGACAGGGATGCCCACTGTCACCACAACTGTTCGATATAGTACTGAAAGTGTTCGCCATAGAGATCAGACAAGAAGAAGAAATAAAAGGCATACAAATTGGAAAAGAAGTAAAAATGTCCTTATTCACAGATGACATGATACTGTACATAGAAAACCCCAAAAAACTCCATCAAAAAACTAGTAGACCTAATAAATGAATTCAGCAGTGTAACATGATACAAAATTAACACCCGGAAATCTATGGCTCTTTTATATACCAACAATGAACTCACAGAAAGAAAAACTAAAAAAAAAAAAATAAAAAAAAAATAAAAAAAATAAAAAATTCCCATTTACTATTGCATCAGAAAAAAAATAAGGTACCTAGGAATAAACTTAACTAAGGAAGTAAAAGACCTATATGCAGAAAAATTTAAGACATTGAAAAAAGAGATAGAGGAAGACATAAACAAATGAAAGAACATACTATGTTCATGGTAGAACTAACATCATTAAAATGCCCATACTACCCAAAGCAATCTACAGATTCAATGCAATCTCTGTTAAAATACCAATGGCACATTTCAAAGATCTAGAACAAACTCTCCAAAAATTCATCTGTAATAAAAAAAGATCAGAATAGCCACAGAAATCCTGAGAAAGAAGAAAAAAGTTGGAGAGATCACAATACCAGCTAACAAGCTATATTAAAAAGCCACGGTTCTCAAAACTGCCTGGTACTGGCACAAGAACAGACATGTAGACCAATGGAGCAGAACAGAGAACCCAGAAACCGACCCAAGCCATTATGTTCAATTAATATTTGACAAAGGAGGCAAGAACATACATTGGAGTCAAAATAGTCTCTTCAATAAATGGTACTGGGAAATTTAGTCAGATACAAGCAAAAAAAAAAAATGAACCTAGATAACCAAATTACATCATACACAAAATAAACTCAAAATGGATAAAGGACTTATATGTAAGATGGGAAACCATAAAAATCCTACAAGACTCCATAGACAGCAAAATATCACACATATGTTGTAGCAATATCTTTACCAACACAGCTCCTAGGACAATGGAGGCTAAGGAGAAAATAAACAAATGGGACTACATCAAAATAAAAAGCTTCTGCAGAACAAAAGAAATCATTATTGAAACAACAAGAAAGCCCACTGCAAGGGAGAACATATTTGCCAATGATATTTCTGATAAGGGTTTAATCTCCAAAATTTACAGAGAACTCATACAACTTAAAACAATCCAATCAAAAAATGGTCAATGGACCTATATAGACACCTTTTGAAAGAGGACATACAGGAGAATGAGAGACATATGAAAACATGCTCAAAGTCACTAATCATCTGAGAGATGCAAATAAAAATAACAAGGAGATACCATCTCACACCTGTCAGAATGGCTATCATCAACAAATCAACAAACAACAAGTGCTGGCGAGGATGTGGAGAAAAAGGAACTCGCATGCACTACTGGTGGGAATGCAGACTGGTGCAGCCACTGTGGAAATCAGTTTGGAGTTTCCTCAAGAAGATAAAAATGTAACTCTCATTTGACCTAATAATCCCACTTCTAGGACTATATCCCAATAAACCAGAAACACCAATCAGAAAGGATATATGCCTGCTTATGTTCATAGCAGCACAATTCCCAATAGCTAAGATTTGGAAACAACCTAAGTGCCCATCAGCCAATGAGTGGTGAAAAATTGTGGTACATCTACAAAATGGAATACTATGCCACTATAAAAAAGAAGGAACTTTTTCCATTTGCAACAGCATGGATGGAACTGGAGAGCATTATGCTAAGCAAAATAAGCCAGTCAGAGAAAGATAAATATCACATGATGTCACTCATGTAGGATATAATGGTCATCATAAACTGATGAACAAAAACAGATCCACAAATGACAGGGGAGGTGTGGGGGTTAGAGAGCAACCAAAGGACTTGTATGCATACATATTAGCATAACCAATGGACACAGGCACTGGGGCGGTGTGGGCTTGCCTGGTGTGGGAATGGCGGTGGGGTGTCCAATGGGGAAAAAAGAGACATATGTAAAACTTTAGACAATAAAAAACAAACAACCCCAAAGAAACCAAACAAACAGGATTTCCTTGCACACTTTCCTCTTCTTCTGGAACCCCTATTATGCAGATGTTGTTTCTTTTTGTTGTCCTAAAGATCCCTTAGGCTTTCCTGTTTTTACAGTTTGTTTGTTTTCCAGTTGATGCTCTGCTTGGGTGTTTTCTCCTACCTTGCCTTCTTTCTCACTGATTGGGTCCTCAGCTTCTCTGGTGTACTGATGATGGTTTCTATTGTGTTCTTTATTGCAGCTATGTCATTCTTCATTTTTTCTTGGTTCTTACACATGTTGTTGAATTTGTCTTCCATCCTTTTTAGTGTCCTTATGACGATTGCTCTGAATTCTTTCTGTGACAAATTGCTTGCCTCCATTTTGTTTACTTCCTTTTCTGGTGATTCCTTCTTTTCTTTCGTATGGGTGCTGTTTCTTTGTCTCCCCATTTTTACTCCTCTCAGGGTGTCTGGTTATGTGGCTCACTCTCTACCACATTGACCAAAAGGCACAAAATACAACTTGACAAGACACGACACCGAGGGAACAAAACACAAATGTATTCACTACTTCAATAACCCCAAATAAAAGTGACCACCAGAGAAAAGAGAATTTTGGGAGAGAAAAGAGCACAAAAATGATATTGAGAAAAGGAAAAAAGGTAAGAGAGAAAAGAAAAAGAAGAAAAAAGAAGGGATAAAAATATACATATATAGGGAGAAAATTCCACAAAACTAACAACTAATCCAACAATGCAAACAACAAACACACAGGAAAAAAAAGAGGGGAGCTGAATCTGAAGAGGCAGAGCTTATTTCCAGAAGGTAAGGTAAATAAATTGAATCAATGGGGGAATGGCCAAAATTCAGAATAGAGGAGGTAGAAAGAGAATGAGTATATAAGAAAAGTAACAAAATACTCAATTAAAAAATAATAAGTAATAATAAAAATAATAATAATTGAAATATATACATATATATGAGTGTATATATATGAAAATTTATATATAAAAAATAAAATATTGTCCCCTTTCTTTAATCTATCTATATATTAATCTATTTTTGGAAAAGGAGAATAGAGTATAGAGCAGATAGGCCTGAGTTTGGTGAGTGAAACTAATTAAGCTCTTAGTAGAAGAAGAGAACAAGTGACAAAAGGAAAAACAAAAGCATAAAAAAAAGCCCTAACCAGTTTGGCTCAGTGGATAGAGCGTTGGCCTTCAGACTGAAAGGTTCCAGGTTCGATTCCAGTCAAGGGCATGTACCTTGGTTGATGGCACATCCCCAGTAGGAGGTGTGCAGGAGGAAGCTGATCAATGGTTCTCTCTCATTGATGTCTCTAACTCTCTATCCCTCTCACTTCCTCTCTGTCAAAAAACAATAATATATATATATATATATATATATATATATATATATATTAAAAGCAAACTAACAATCAAACAAACAACAACAAGAAAGAAAAAAAAATGGCTAGCAAAGAAAGAGAAAAGAGAAGGGCCATTGATTTGGAGCATGGGAGAGGAAATTAGATATATGAGTAAGCCCACAGAGACAATTATAATAGTAATACGTCAATAAAGCAGATAAAGAAGATCAATTTTTAACAAGGAATAAAGAGAAAGGAAGAGAAAAACTAAAGCAGGAACAGAAGAAAAACAGGATGAAAAAGAGAGAAGTGAGGAGAAAGTGTTGGCATAAAGGAAAAAATGACATAGAGTAAAATAATTATAAAAAGAATAAAAATAGCCGAAACCGGTTTGGCTCAGTGGATAGAGCGTCGGCCTGCGGACTGAAAGGTCCCAGGTTTGATTCCGGTCAAGGGCATGTACCTGGGTTGCGGGCACATCCCCAGTGGGGGATGTGCAGGAGGCGGCTGGTCAATGTTTCTCTCTCATCGATGTTTCTAACTCTCTATCTCTCTCCCTTCCTCTCTGTAAAAAATCAATAAAATATATTAAAAAAAAGAATAAAAATAAAAATAGAATGTAGAACACTAATCCAAAATAAATAAATAAATAAATGTTAAAATAATAATAAAGAAATAAAAATAATGAAGAAAAATAAAATAAAGAGAAGAAAAAAAATAGTTTCTTAAGTAAAAGATAGCAAAATAAAACATTGAAGTAGTGCAGTTTGTTGGTAGTCAGCACCGTGTTGAAGCTCTCAGCAATCCAATGCTCCACTGTGTTAGACACCACAATCTTGGTTTCAGGCAGGCAGGTTCAATCTGCCCACTTTTTTTTCTGCCTGCTTTCAGTCATTTTTACATAAACATCTATTTCTGACATGGCCTCTAGGTGGCGGTGTTTCTGTATTAGTTTCTGGGACCAAATAGCCCCTCAACCCAGTCCCTGAGGGCTCCCTTGGGGTATTTAGAATCTTCCTTTTCCTGCTGCTCAAGACTGTGTGCAGCCTCACTGCTAGGAGGAGCCTGGTCTTCAGAGGAAAAAAAAAATGTTCAGAGTTGGAGGGACAGGCTGTCCCAGAGCTTACTTCCTGATCAACTCTCCCTATTCTGCTCCCCAGTTTCCACATAAACTACCTTCCCCTGCAGTCTAGGTGAGTGTTTTTAATTGAAAGATCCTATGCCCTGGGTTTAGTGAGTAAAAGCAAGGAACATATAAAGACAGAGAAACCATGCACTGTGCATCTCTCTTCCCTGGCACTGTGCAGCCGGTGCAGAACTTCAGGCTGCCTTTCTGGGTACAGCCTCCCACGGCTATGGGCTTAGATCTAGAGTCCCATGCTGCCAGCAGCCCTGTGGACCCCATTCCACAGCCAAGTGCTACACTGTCCCCAAGGGATGTCGATATGGTGCAGAGCAGTATCCCTCTGATACTCTACTCCCAGCTGCACGTGTTTCTCCCTCCAGCCCAGATCCCCAATCCCACCTCTTTCCAGGGGAACTCTCTCCTTTTGGTCCACATATTGTCTCACCAGCTGTGTTTAAGATGCCAATTCCAGGTGGAATGTTTTTGATTCAGCTGTTTCTTCTCTCTGTTCCATGAGAAGACCCGTCTGCCTATTCAGCCATCATTTTGTCTCCCCATGGACAAGCTTTTTAGGCGCCCACAGCCAGGGCGGCTGGAGTCTCAGTGTTTGTGGGTTCACAGCCAAGGCAGCTGATCCCTGGCCGGTGGGGCTGTAGGGTTCCGGGTGGTGTCCGAGGTCTCCCTGAATGGAGGTGAGGCTGCGTTCCCAGTCAGAGCCACTCTCCCTTTTAATATGGCAAGGTCTCTGTGGCAGAGCCGGCCACCCCAGGAGAGATTTCAGTGGTAGTGAAGGCCACCCATCTCGGGGAGCCTGGTCCACCAGTCCTCAACAGTCCAATGGAATATAACAGTCCCTCACTCGCATACACACTCAGGTCCCACATGTCCACACACTCCCCTTTCACTCCCTCATTCACACCCTCTTTCTCTCTGCTGTCCTGTCAGCCATCATCTTGGATCTCCTCAGCACTACTGAAATTTAGAGCCTGAAGATTCTTTAATGGCGAGGGGGCTCTCCTGTGCTGTTTAGTAGCATCCCCTTATTTCTTCAGGTAAATTCCAGTAGTACTCCCCATCAGTTGGGACAACTCAAAATTGCTCCAGAGATTGCTAAATGTTTTCTGTGGGACAAAATTACTCCCAGTTCTATGGTATTATATATACTCTGTGAGAAGTTTAAATAGAAGTTAAAAAGTAATTTTCTCATGGAGAGTATGGTATAGTCAAACCCTAGTACAGATTACAGCCTATTAGGAGAATGAAATTAAGCTATCCCAGAAAAAAAATCTTGAGCGGAAAACTCCATGCCCTTTACTAGTGAAGTGCAAATTGGGAGTCATCTCTGGAAGGTCTGATTCCTTACTTGATATCAAAAGTATGGATCTATTATCTTCTAATTTGTGACCCAAACCAAGAGATGTCAATTAACATATAGGGAATGGAGCTGGACAATAAAAGGAAAGAAGGTAAATACAAATATCACACAAACATTTTAATCTATAAAATTCAGCACTATTTTTATGCATGGCTAATAGAGGAACAATAGATTCAATGAGAGTAAGAAATAGTAACTCCACATTTTATAGGAAGACCTAGAGTTGATAGCTGCTGTTCAGGTTATGGAATCAACCAGCATCGATTTCCTTGTTATATCCTGTCTTTGGAATGGCTCATACTGGAAGTGAACAGGGTAATAGCCTCAGTGACAAGAGTAAGTCCAAGAGTCTCCATTGCTTAACAAACACACACACACACACACACACACACACACACACACACACACTCCATATGGATAGTCCTAGGGAGATACTTAAATCTTATCAAAAAGTAACAACCCACTTAAGTCTTCCTTTAACAAACTAGAAGGTAATGAAAGTTAATTTATATTGCATATGACTAATAAAATAGAAACAGAGATACTTTTTTCTAGACTAAGCAGAACCATTAGTTTTAAAATATGAATACACAACCAGGAAAAGAGGAAATGGGTCATAAATAAAGGAGGAAAAGTGTGATTTACTTAGGGGACAAATTACATCTTACAAATATGTCAAAGGGTGGCTTCCAGAAAAGTCTGTCTACTAGCATGTGATAGAAAGTCATTCCTTAATTACTCTCCACAGCTTCTGATATCTTAAACTTGTTTTTTATATCAAATCATAGTAAAAAATGGATGGAAAACATACTTTGGAACTACAACCATACTTGGGCTTTATTTAAATTGTGACCCAAGTTTATGCCATGGCAGGCCAAGTGCTTCCTTTTACAAATCCTTTTTGTTAAATCATAAAATTCTTGATAGAGAGTACACAGTCAACTCTATAATCTAAACTCAGAAAGGTAACCAAGAATTGCACCCACTGTTAAAACATAATTTATTAAAATAAGGTAAGAACATTATTTTCATACAGATAAAATTAAATGTGGGTTAAACTTTAATTTTACTTTTATAATATGAGGGAACCAAGCTGATATTATTACTGGTTCAAAAGAAAAAGTCACAAGAGCAAACGTTTTTATGGAGTAAATGAATATTTAACAATTACAAATGGAGACAAAATTGGTCTTTCCAGATGAGTCGGGGGAGTCAATAAAACCTTTATCACACAGGCCTAAAGGGTATGCTAATAGACCCTACGATGCATAATTTTCCAATTCAACACAATTTTTAAATTATAATTTCTCTCTTGATCTAAAACAATCTCAAAGAAAGATTCTCTTGATCTCAAAAGATTATTTTTCTCATTAGCTTGACCTGATTATTTACACAGTGCAGCAAGTGTATTAATTTGCCATATGGATTTCTGAAGTTTGCTTTGAAGGAAACTTACATGAGGAATTTGAGATTGGACTTGTAAAATCCTCTTATGATTTGCAATTCTGATGCTGAGAAGCAAGCTAGATTTCACCTGTAGTATCTATACATTTGGACGTGTTTCTTTCTTTCTGAGATCTTCAAAATATTCTAGGTTACTGTCCTGCCAAGAAATGACCTTTCTTTCTTATCTGTGTCAACAAAAGTCCCAAATCTGAGGTGCAGAAAGAGGAGAAACTTGAACTGACCAATTTGCAAACTGAGGAAAAACAGCCTCCAGAGGAGATCAAAAGTATACTTCACTGAGAAAAAGAGAAGGCTGCATTTTATTTTAACTTTTAAATATTTATTGTTGGGATTATTAGAGATATCCCTCTACTCTCCCCCACCCCCCTCCACCCAGTTCCTACCCCAACTCAGGCCTTCAACACCCTATTGTCTGTGTGCATAGGTAATGCATATATGCATATAAGATCTTGGATTCATCTCTTCCCACCCCCTCAACCCCCTTCCCTCTGAAAAGCATCAGTCTGTTCTATTTCCATGCCTCTGGTTCTATTTTACTCATCAGCTTATTCTGATCATTAGATTTCATATTCATTTATTTTGATTTTTAGATTCAATTGTTCATAGTTATGTATTTGTTGTCATTTTGTTGTTCATATTTTTTTCTTGTTCTTCCTCTTCCTAAAGAGTACCCTTCAATATTTCATATAATACTGGTTTGGTGGTAATGAACTCCTTTGGATTTTTCTTGTCTATGAAGCTCTATATCTGATCTTCAATTCTAAATGATAGCTTTGCTGGGTAGAGTAATCTTGGTTGTAGGTCCTTGCTACTCATCACTTTGAATATTTCTTGCCATTCCCTTCTGGCCTGCATAGTTTCTGTTGAGAAATAAACTGACAGTCATATGGGCATTCCCTTGTTGGTAACTAAATGGTTTTCTCTTGCTGCTTTTAAGATTCTCTCTTTGTCTTTAGCCCTTGGCATTTTAATTATGATGTGTCTTGGTGTGGTTCTTTTTGGGTTCCTCTTGTTTGGGACTCTCTGTGCTTCCTGGACTTGTAAGTCTATTTCTTTCACCAGGTTGGGGAGGTTTTCTGTCATTAATTCTTCAAATAGTTTTTCAATATCTGTCTCCCTCTCTTCTTCTGGCACCCCCATAATGCAAATGGTGGTACATTTGAAGTTGTTCCAGAGGCTCCTTACACTATCTTCATATTTTGGATTCTTTTTTTATTTTCCTTTCAACTCTTCTGTTTGGGTGTTTTTGCTTCCTTGTATTTCAAATCATTGATTTGATTCTCAGAAGTATCTACGGTTGAATCCCTGTATATTATTCTTTATTTCAGTCAGCGCATGCTTAATTTCTAACTGGTCCTTTTCAATTTTTTTGGAGGTTTCTAGAAGATTCTTGAGTAACCTTATAACTATGGTTTTGACCTCTATTTCCAGTGGTTTGTTTTCTTCCATTTCTTTCATTTGTGGCATGTTTCTTTGTATCCACATTTTGGCTGCTTCCATGTATTTGTTTCTATGTATTGGGTAGAGCTGCTATGTCTCCTTGATTTGGTAGAGTGGCCTTGTGTAGTAGGTGTTCTATAGGGCCCAGTGGCTGACCCACCCAAGTCACCTGAGCTGGGAGCTCTAGGTGAAACCCTTTGTGGGCTGTGAGCACAGTCTTGCTGCAGTTGAGCCTTGATTATTGTTGGTATCACTGGGAGGAATTGATCTCCAGGCCAATTTGCTGTGAGGACCAACTGCAACTACAATGGGAAAGCTGCTGTGTAGGAGACACCCCTATGGAGCAGGAATTGATTCAGTAAAGATTTGGTGCTCACTGAGTCTTCTCCTTGAGTGTGTTGCTTATGGATGTATAGAGTTGTAATCTGATATGGCCTCACACTAACCACTGGGTACACTGGCTCCTGGGTCTCTGGGGAGGTGCAAAGTCAGCCACTGCCTGGGGCCACCCAGCAGGAGCTACAGAGAGATCTTCAGATTCCTCCTCTTTGTCCTGGGTTTGGAAGTGCCCAGAGGAGGCCCAGCTATGAAGCAAGGCAGGCTAGTGCTGGTGCTGGGTCTTGTGCCTTTTATTGATAGGTTTGGGGCTCCCTGGCCCAGCTGCAGCTTGTTTGAGAGATTTTAGCCTGAGTAAGGTCAGACCATTCATATGCAAAAGCCGGTGTGCACAGCTTGGTTGGAGTTGTAAATTGGATGAGGTGAGATTTTAGGGAATCACCAGGGCAGAACAAATAGAAATGGCTGCCAGTTAGCCCTGTAACAGGGAGTTCCCAGAAATAGAACAATGATCCCTGTGAGTACCTCTGTCAGGGAGAAAGCCATGCCCGAGTTCCTGCCCTGATGCCAGACAATCCAATTCCTCTCCTATGTGTCGGTGTTCCCCAGAGCCTCACCCTGGGACTGGAGCTCAGAGGAAGTGGGACCTTGTAAGTTCAGTTCATAGTGCTAGCCTTTTAAGAGGAACAGCTGGGTCTGCAGCAGTCTCTGTGTCACTGATCCCCAATCTGCACTGGTTTTACTTCCCACAGAAACTTCATTTCCCAACTCTGGAACCCTGGGCTGGGACTCCTTGCTCCTCTGGGTGGCCTTCGCAGAGATGATCTCCTCCTATTTAGAAAAGCAGCGCACGTTGGTGCTGACCCACCCCGTTGTGCACCTCTGTGCCTCCTACCAGTCTCAGTGTGGTTTCTTCTTTACTCCTATAGTTGTAAGACTTCCATTAAGCCATCTTTCCAGCGGTTCTGGATGATGGATGTTCTGTATTTTAGTTGTAATTTTGATGTGGCTGTGGAAGACGATGAGTACAGGCATTTACCTATACCACCATCTGAGAAGGCTGCATTTTATAATGAAATTTCTAGCCCAGGTTTCAGATTCATCCATTTTTATGCAAATTAGGAATACAAATTTGAACAGTCTGATTGGTCCAAATACCACTGTCCTGATTAGTTGGCTTTACATGTTCTGATGAGTTGTTATGGAGCCTCTCCAATTGGTTATTATAGATGCAAATGAAGATGTTATTGTACATTTTGGATTGGACAAGGCACCTATGTAATCAGTCCAATGGTTGAAATATGATTTCAGGAACTACTTTTTAAGAATGAGATCAAATGGCAGGAACACAATATAGGAGGCTTGGTAACTCAGTCTGTGACTTCTCCCTGAAGTGTAGTGTGTGTAAGAGGCCTCCATCAGCAATGGTTGCTAGATCCTGGTTTGGAATTTGGGCCCAATTAACCAGGAGAAGTCCTTAGAAGATATAGTCTTTCTCTATGCCCATATGTGTAAGTCAAAGAATGCTGGAAATGAGTTTCCAGTTTAGTGTTTTCAAGAGGGCTCTTTAAGCCTTGGCTTCATAAAGTCAGCCTTAGTTCCTTAGAAGTTTCTGGTCACATCTCACCAAATGAACTGAATATTTATCCTGGCCAAGCAGCTCAATTGGTTAGAACATTGTTCAGATACCACCAAGGTGTGGGTTCAATACCCTGACAGGGCACATACAACATCATCCAAAAAATGCATAAGTAAGCGGAACATCAAACTGATGTTCTCTCTCTCTCTCTCTCTCTCTCTCTCTCTCTCTCTCTCTCTCTCTCTCTCTTTCTCTCAAGCAATTGATAAATAAAAATAAGCTGAATTCTCAAATATAACACCCCAGGCAAGTACTTGGTTGTATAACCAATCTTTTGAATTATGTCCTAGTAAAAGGAGCACATACACTTACTGAACCTATGTAAATAAACACATTACTATGAAAATAAGAAGAATATTTAATAAGAGTTTCTAAATTCTGAAGGGGTTAGATAAGAGGAATAAGGTAACATTTATAAATTATTTCATTTTAGTTTATAAAATCAGAGTTTACTATGAGTTATAGTTTAAAAAGAGAAAGGGCTTCTTTATATATCCAGAAGATAGAACAATAAAGCATCAAGAATATTCTTAAAATCACATCATTTAATTAAGTCTTATAATTAATTCTTGTTCTACAAGGTCTTGTGTTAGTATAAGCTTGTACCAAAAAGTACTTGGTGTAATCCTTTCCTTGGGGCTCTCAGTCTCTTTTTGTTGAAGATGAGGCACTTAGACCTGTAGCTGATTGCAAGTACTTTCATGGAAGCATCAGTGTAAAACAAACAAATGAAATCATATATACAAAAGACTTAAAATGACTGTGGCTAAATTATTACAGATAACTTTCAAAAGCGAAAGATCTTATTTCAGTTCATTTCAAGAATAATGCAACTGACAAGGAAATTTGTTTGTTTCTTTGACAGGCAAATAGGTAGTAAAGTAGGTCAAAATAAAGTTTTAAACAAAATAATTATAAATATAGTGATTAACCCTATTTTCTTTTTAAAAAAATTTGGTTGAATTTATTGGGGTGACATTGGTTAGTAAAATTATATAGATTTCAGGTATACAATTCTATCATGTATCACCTGCATATTATGTTGTGTGTTCACCACACAAAGTTAAATCTCCTTCCATCACAATGTATCTACCTTTTACCCTCTTCTACCCGCCCCCCCATCACACTTTACCTCTGGTAATAACCATACTGTTGTCTATGTCTGAGTTGTTTTTCCTTGCTTAAATCCCTTCACCTTTTTCACGCATCCCCCCAACTTCCCTCTCTCTAACAGCTGTCAGTCTGTTCTCTGTATCTGAGTCTGTTTTGATTTTGTTTGTTAGCTTATTTTCAAAAATGACAGTGAATATTACA
This sequence comes from Myotis myotis, assembly GCF_014108235.1. Taxonomy (NCBI): domain Eukaryota; kingdom Metazoa; phylum Chordata; class Mammalia; order Chiroptera; family Vespertilionidae; genus Myotis; species Myotis myotis. The sequence continues at coordinate 55,787,251 of NW_023416346.1, read as the reverse complement.
TCTAATTAGAAAAAATGGATGAACATAATATTTACTAAGAATCTTTATATATAACATATAATAATCCTGACATAATATAAAATTAATATTCCAAGATTATAATAAGGATGTACCAAGAATGTATCGATATCAAGGAAAGTGATTCTGTGTGAAGTATATCCTAAACATCTCTATATTAATAAAACTCCATAGATAAGTGCTGTGAATCCACACTTGAAACTCATTGGCCAAGAATATGTTAGATTAAGATAAAAGAACCAAATTTTGACAAAGTTAATAGTTTTTGAATAACTGAAATTTGATTGATATCTCAGTACTGCTATCATCTAATAATAGGCAAAACAACACTATGATTGATAAATAGAAACATATTATGAACAGCAAAGACTTTGACATATCTCTTGGGACTCCCCACACTATATATGATATCTGAAATATTTATACTAATAACATTTTATCTGCACAAATTTAACTTGGAGAAGACTAAATGTCTCTTCCTATTTGAACACTCTCCCCATGTAATGTATAATAACATAGCAAATAAACTTAATTCTTTCTATTATCTCTCTTTTTACCAAAACAAACAAACAAACAAACAATCCCACACAAATCTGTGTGCCTTTCCAGGGATCCTAAAAAATGAAGACAGTTTTGGGTGTAAAAGATAACTCAGACATTTTATTTTATTTTACATCTAGAATTTGATTTTATGAAGGCAAAATTGGAGGAGATTGATATTTCTCATCTCTTCTTTTAAAGGTCATAATCCTATCAGATTAAGACCATACCCTTATGACTTCATTTAATCTTAATTATATTCTAAACACCCTATTTCCAGTTATACACACATTGAGGATTGGAGCTTCCACATATGAATTTTAAAGGGCTACAATTCAGTCCATAGCATACCATCACACATACAGAGAGAACTCCTAGCTTCAATTCTAAAATTTCAGTCATGGATCAACAGTAAACACAGAAGCATATAACTCACTGTTCTACATCAAAAGCTATTCTACTATCAGTGGGTAAAAATACTTAACTAACACCCAGGTTTAGCTGGTTGGAGCACCATCCTATACATCAAAAGGTGGCAGGTTCAATTCCCTGTCAGGGCACATACCCAGGGTGTAGGTTCCGTCCCCAGTAGGGACCTGTACTGCGGGAGCCAACCGATCAATATTTCTCATATAGATGTCTCTCACTCTTTCTCTCTCCCTTTCCTTTCTAGTTTCTAAAAACAATATTTCTCATATAGATGCCTCTCACTCTTTCTCTCTCCCTCTCACTTCTAGTTTCTAAAAACAAAACAAATAAACAAAAAATTCAAAATAGACAATCAGGAAATATTAAAAAACCAGATTCTTTCACCAGACAGGCACAAAGTCTCTTTACAACTCTTAATCAATTTACAGGAATGATCAAACCATAAAACCAAATTTCCAATAAAAAGCTAATAAAATTCATTCTCTGTTGTCATTCACCTATTAAATGATAGAATCTATAAAAATTCAAGTCTATATTGAATAAAATAGTATTTATATGAATTTCAAATGGAGACAAAAGTGGCTTTTCCATGAGGTTGAAGGGGGAGAAATCAATTGAAGCTCTACTAAGAGGAAAGAATTTACAAAAAGTAAACAACAACAAAAAAAATACCTCAGAGAAAATGAAGCTCTACTAAGAGGAAAGAATTTACAAAAAGTAAAAAAAAAAAACCTCAGAGAAAATGAGTAGGGCTAAAAGACAGGCCACAAGTTTTTCACTGAAACATAGATTTTCACTGAAACACAGTATTTGTTCTACAAATACAAATAATTGAGAACTGTTTTGTTTCAAATGCATCCTATAATTAGTTTTGTTGGGAATATTACAGATTACACTTCTAACAGAGTTTTGTTCCAGATATGAGAATTCACACACTCTCATAGAATGTGGTGGTAATAATCACCACCATCACTACCCACCACCACCATCACAATCATCATCATAATAATTAGTCCTTACATAAATTTACTCTGTGCATGCTCATAAGCACTTTAAATAAATGAAGTAGATACTAATATTATCCCCATTTTACAGATGAAGAAACTAAGACCCAGAAAATTGAGATAATATGTCTATGGTGGCAGAACTAGAAAATGCCAGTAGGTAAGTCACTGAGATGTGAGCTACTAATTTGAAGATTCTCACTTGGATTTTATTAAGTTGTTTGATATAATCTGCAAAGTGCTGAAAAACTGAACATTTCTGAAAACCCAATGATCATTCATTCTTTTATCAGTTCATTGAATAATTATTGAGTGCTACTATATCCCAGTTGCTGTGCTAAGTGATGCAAAAACATAAGGTTCAGGACATGCTAACCCAAACTATGGCACCTTGGCATACTGAATATTTTAACTTGAAGGAATTAGAAAAAATGGCAGAAGTAGGAAAATAACTCTGACCTCCTCCACCACTTGCCTTTCTTCCCTGAAATAGGTCATAAAACCCTTCTGTGAGAGATGTCCTTTACTATATACCTTGAGGAAAGGAGTGCCCTTATCTCCAAAGACAAAGAGTCACCTAGCAGAATCTGAACTGACTGGGCCTTGCTAAGTTTCTCCCAGTTTATTACACTTACCTCCTACACCTTAGTCTACCGCATTTCTAAATGACTGCCCACTCTTCATCAAACATAGCATAAAAATACACAAATCTAACCATTTCTTTGGATCTTCACTTTCTTATGATGTCATGTCACATAAAATTATATTAAACTGGTATTCTTTTCTCCTCTTAATATGTCTCTGTCAGTTTATTTTCAAACCCAGTTTGGGGCCCTAAGAGGGTTGAAGAAAACATTTTCCTTCCCTAAAATATACAAGTGAAACAATATCCATGGTGTTGGCAGGAAGACAGACACGAACTCAGATAATCAGAAAGCAATATGCAATAGCAGGAAATAGCAGTTTGCTGATGCTAGAACTCACATTGCAAATAATGAATGAAATTGAATTAGTGAATGAAAAAAAAAAAGGTTGAAGAAATGATCAGGGGTGAGGTTGGGTAGGGCCTTGAATACCATGCAAAATAACTGACTTTATGGAAAAGGTATTGAAAATCCAGTAAATCTGGATCCAGACAGATGGATGTATCAGTTATCTGGTGGGGGGCAGGGGAGTAACCCTCAAAATTTAGTGGACTATTTATTTGCTCAAGATTCTGTACATCAGCAATTTGGCCTGTGCTTAACTGGGCTGTTCTTCTGTAGATTTCTCCTAGGGCCTCCTCCAGACATCTAATGATTTGCACTAGCTGTTTTCTGGGCCTCACTATGCCTGTGATTTTTTTATCTTTAAGATGGATAAAACTTCTTTACATGGTATGGTAGGCAGAATAATGCCCCCAAATGTGCCATGATCTTATCCACAGAACTTGTACTAGTATTTCTATTACCTTATGTGTCAAAAGAGATGTTGCAGATATGATTGAATTAAGCATCTTGTAATGGATAGATTATCCTGGATTGCCCAGGTGGTCCCATTCTAATCACAGGGGCTTTTAGAAGAGGGAGGCAAGAGGATCTGTCAGTAAAATAGATGTAATGACAGAAGCAGAGGTGAGAGAGTTGGAGATAAATTTGAAGATGTTACACTGCTGCCTTTGAAGTTGAAGAAAGGGGCCATGAGCCAAGGAATGCAGGTGGTCTATAGAAACTTGAAAACACAAGAAAACAGACTACCCCCCTAAGTCTGTGAGACTGATTTTGTACTTCTGACCTTCAGAACTATATTATACATTTGTATTATAGTAATCCACAAAATTTGTAGTAATTTATTATTACAGCAGCAATAAGAAACGAATATATATGACAATCTCAGAGCAGCAAGAGATTAAATATAAGCAGAAGCAACAAAGCCTCCAGAAACCTTGCTCAGAAGTTGCACAATGTCATTTTTTTAAAAAAAAAATTATATATTTTATTGACTTTTTACAGAGAGGAAGGGAGAGGGGTAGAGAATTAGAAACATAGATGAGAGAGAAACATCGATCAACTGCCTCCTGCACACCTCCTGCTGGGGATGTGCCCACAACCAATGCCCTTCACCAGAATCAAACCTGGGACCCTTCAGTCTGCAGGCCGATGCTATATCCACTGAGCCAAACTGGTTAGGGCAACACAATGTCACTTTTGCTCCATTTTGTTGGTCAAAGAAAATGACAAGTCCAGCCCAGATACAAGAATAATTAAATAGAATTCACCTTTTGATGGGAAGAGCTATAAATAATTTGTTGTCTTTTTTAATCCACTGAAAGTAGTTAGAAATAGTAATCCAGGTTAAGAAGTGAAAAGAAATGTAAATTGCTATAGGAGAAATGGAAAGGAAGAAAGCGGTTCAAGATACACAATTTACAATAGCTAAGATTTGGAAACAGCCTAAGTGCCCATCAGCAGATGAGTGGATTAAAAACCTGTGGTAGAGCCCTAACCAGTTTGCCTCAGTGGATAGGGCATAGGCCTGTGGACTGAAAGATCCCAGGTTCGGTTCCAGTCAAGGACATGTACCTTGGTTGTGGGTGCATCCCCAGTAGGGGGTGTGCAGGAGGCAGCTGATCGATGTTTCTCTCTCATCGATGTTTCTAACTCTCTATCCCTCTCCCTTCCTCTCTGTAAAAATATCAATAAAATATATTTAAAAAAAAAAACAGTGGTACACCTACACAATGGAATACTACGCTTCTGTAAAAAAGAAGGAAATTTTGCCGTTTGCAACAGCATGGATGAAACTGGAGACCATTATGCTAAGTGAAATAAGCCAGTCAGAGAAAGATATATATCACATGATCTCACTCATATGTGGGATATAATAATCAACATAAACTAATGAACAAAAATGGATCCAGAGACAAGGTGGCACTGAGCAGACCGTCCAACCTCGGGAAGAAGGCGGGGGGAGGGGGTGGTTAGAGATCAACCAAAGGACTAGTATGCATGCATATTAGCATGACCAGTGGACACAGACACTGGGGCGGTAGGGGCTTGCCCTCAGGGGTGGGAGTGGCCAGTAGGGGTTAATCCAGGAAAAAGGAGAGAGGTAATACTTTAAACAATAAAAAAAAAAGATATTTAGTAGGTAAAATCACGGAAATTTAATAATTAATTGAATGTGAAGGATGAGGGAAATGAAACATATTTGATACTCAAATGAAGTTATTATTATCTCCCTACTTTTAGCACAGGAAGAAAAATTATCACCTACATTTACCCCAGAGGGAATAAATGATTTGTCTGATGTCCCATAGATTGAACTAGAACAAAAGACTCCTAACCCTTTGATCTTTACTCCTGGTTGAACTATGTTGCTTACATATCCCTGCCTTTACCTCATCCCTTTCTAATATCCCAGATTAATTGAAATATTTCCGTTATTCTTGTTTATAGAATGTCTTCCCATGTTTACTTTCAATTGAGGTTTTATGTACCTGGTACAGCAGGATCAACAATTTCCAAGCCAGATAATGGGAACATCAATAGAGAAGCCAATAATGAAAATGAAAATCCAAATAAAGCCATTTTTAATAATCATAGCAATAGGACAGCAGTTATAAGATGCTGAGTTGACTAAGATTTAATTTGGGGGAGGGGGGTTATAAAAGGAAGAAATACCCTTTATGGCTTCTTTCTCTGGAAGTGAGGAGTTATTGTTTATTTTTTCTTTTCTTCTATTACTCGTTCTCTTTAGGAATCATTAGTGAGCTGTGGAAGCAACAAATACCAAAAATTGAGGAAGGTTAGTTTCATTTATTAATAGCTATTACATCATGTAACTAGTTTCCTTAGCAAGTATACATATCTCCCCATAGTATCTTGAAAATTGCAAAGACAAATATGGCAAGCTACATTATTCTTGAATTTATTAAAATGCTTCTAAATATTCTTACTTTGAATATCCATGCAAAAAGCTACATTTTAACTTTTGGTCTCAATCCTGGTAGAAAATTATTCTGATATCATTTTGTGAAGCAATAGATAAGCGAGATGGTGAAGAAACAACAAATCACCATATTTTCAGGAACTAACAATGTCAGATAAAAAGTAAACTTTCATTATGAAATACACCTTTGCCACCAAATATTCTCATGCATTGTAGAACATCTACATTACTTCCATGAGACTTACAGCTGAATAGTATTACCTAGGGACTTTTTCCTACAGCAAGAAATCTAACCAGCATAGGATAGTGTCCAATAAATGTTAGATGCTACTATAGTTATTATTATATTAGAAGTTTATAGAAAAGTATCTTTAAAAAAGAAATGTATCTGCCTCCTTGGTACATAATATCTCTATACAAAAAATCATGGCCTTGCCCAGCAGGTGAAGTTCAGTAATTGAGTGTCGACCTATGAACCAGGAGGCCATGGTTAAATTCCCAGTCAGGGCACATGCTCAGGTTGCAGGCTTGATCCCCAATAGGGAGTGTGCAGTTGGCAGTTGATCGATGATTCTCTCTACCATTGATGTTCCTATCTCTCTCTCCCTCTTCCTTCCTCTCTGAAATCAATAAAAACATATTTTTAAAACAGTCATGGTCTTATTTAAACCTAAGATTACACAACAATGAACTATAGTTGCAATATAAAAGATACTCTTTATTGAGCATTACTATGTATCAAGACACTGCTAGGCATTTAAATGTACCATTTTATATAATCATCACAAAAGCATTATGTTGAAAATGTTTATACTGTTATCTACATAATTTTATAAATGAGGATGTTGAAATAGAAAGAATATGTGACTTACTTGACCAAATACTCACAACTGGGACGTGACAAAGCTGGGAATTGAATCAATGATTAAAATCCTTTCTGACTGCCCTGGCCAGGTTTGCTCAGTAAATAGAAGATTGGCCCGTGGACTGAAGGGTCCCAGGTTTGATTCTAGTCAAAGCCACATACCTCAGTTGTGGGCTGGATAGATTATCTCTGTCTCTCTCCCTCCCTTCCACTCTCTCTAAAAATCAATGGAAAAAATATCCTCGGGTGAGGATTAACACACACACACACACACACACACACACACACACACACACACACATACACACACACACACACACACACACACACACAAATCCTTTTCTGCCTAACTCCAAAGGCCATGTAATTAATCAATTGCTCTTTTGAATGTACTACAATGTCTCATAAAATCTTCTCTAATTATGTCCCTTTAAGTCCAGAAAGAGAATTAGAGGACTAGAAGTGGGATTCCCATTTGACTACCACTTCTCCCCCAATTCTATTACCTTATCAACTCATGTATCTTCACTCTGCTTTGGAAAATTCAAACACGATCTGTTAATACTCATGTATCTAGGACCATGGAAAGATATAAGCATAAGGCATGGTTCCTTTCCTTAAGAAGTTCATAATCTAGTTGGAGAAATAAAGAAAACAAATGAAATAACTGTAAAAAATCATAGGTAATTGATTAAAAGCAAGTGTCTGATTCCATCATGTTTTATCAAAGGCATGTGGGGCTTCAGCTACATAAGTCAATAAAAAAGGAACATAGGCCAGCCATAGACTAAAGTTAGTGGAACTGAACTATCTGGAGGCCTTCATTCTAGGGGGTTAATTATCATCCCAGTGTGACATATCTAAAGACATATACTTTCTAAATCCATGTGATCTATCTGGACTACAGTTAATAAATAACCAAGGAGCCTCTCAATCTGGTGTTTAGGCTAGTAATAATTAAAACCAATGAAGTGCTAACGATCTGGTTCTTGATGATGAGTGATTATGGAGGACAACATCCAGCCCCCAGCAAGTAAGGATTGAAGGACAGGCAAAAATTAGGCAGAAGATCATGGTTCTAGCCAAATGGGCTAGCGTTCAAGGACAGTGACCAATCTCATCAAGGAAGTTGTAAGAATTGGGTGAACATTACAAGAATAAGAAGGAACATGACAGTGACTTGGAGCATATGTGAATAGTGAGGGGTTTCACCTTAAAGATACCATATGCTAGGTCTACTATCCAGTTTCCACTCACAGGACCAGAGAAAACTTAGAAATCCAAGGATAGGAGTTTCTGGAATCCAGATGTAGCCAAAACAGGGTATTTATTTTGGGTGGCCAAAAGCAATATAACTGAAAAAAAATAGGACCAAAACAAAATGTCAGTCAAGGAGGGAAGGCAAGAACCCATGTAAAAAATGCATTGTCAAATGCCAAACCTAAAGGTTGAAACAGGAGTATCAATGAGAGAAAAAGTAGTATTTGGTAGCAGAGGAATCAGCAGTTGACTGAGAGGTAATGCTGAGAATAGGTAGGGGCAAGTGTTCAGGGTTGCAGTTGTATATGGTGAAAGATTGAGCCTTTTGTTTATATGGTGCCAGTTGCGTGGTGAGGAGTTACAGTAGACCATGTGGCTTAAAGAATATCATTATTCCTGGATATATACATTTTACAGATTAGAGAGATGCACCTTATTCACTTAGTCTTTTAGCAAATATTTATTGAGGAATTACTTTGTGTCAATTATTCTTCTAGGCAATGGAAATACAGCAGTGAGCATCACAGACAAAAAACCTGCTCTCATAGATTATGCATTCTAGTGAAGACAAGTTTTAGAGATAAATTGTTATTTACCCTGTGGCATGTCATAGATTTGAAGAGTTAAATAATTTTGGACATAAACCTATATTTACTTTTTCCAGTTTATTTTTCATCGATTATTGTAACCTACCAAGGCCATTGCTTCATCTTGCACATTCTTCTGTGGAATAGGGTTTGGAATTGATACCCTTCTAGTCTTGAACAAATCTCTGCTTTCACTATGACCTTCTCAAGGGACCTAGTAGGAAGTGAGATGCATTTCTTAGAAAGGCTTACTTATTGTTAACACTAGAGGCCCAGTGCCTGAAATTCTTGCATGGGTAGATGGGTAGGGTCCCTAGGCCTGGCCAGCGATCAGGGCTGAATGGGGCCTTCCGGCTGCCAGCTGGGGCCCCCTTTCCCTAGCTACCAGCTGCAGGCCGAGGCCTTCCTTCATTCTGCGCTGATCTCTGATGATCAACATATGTCATAGTGAGCTATAAAACTCCCAGTCTCCCGGTCGAACTCCTGAGGGTAAATTTGCATATTAGGCTTTTATATATATATTAGAGTCCCGGTGCATGAAATTCATGCATGGGGAGGGGGGCCCTTCAGCCCGCCCTGAACCCTCTCTCAATCCAGGACCTGTTGGGGTATGTCCAACTGCTGGTATAGGCCTGAGCCCGCAGGGATCAGGATTAGGCTTAAACCAGCAGTCAGACATCCCTCTCACAATCCAGAATAGCTGGCTCCTAACCACTCGCCTGCCTGCCTGCCTGCCTGATCGCCCCTAACCACTGGACTGACTGCCTGATCACCCCTAACTGCCTCTGCCTGCCTGCCTAATCACCCCTAACTGCCTCTGCCTGCCTGCCTGATTGCCCCTAACTACCTCTACCTTAGCCCCTGCCATGGTGGCTTCATCCAGAAGGACGTCCGGAAGGTTGATCGGCTCTTCGGTCTAATTCGCATATTATGCTTTTACTAGAGGCCTGGTGCTCAAAAATTTGTGCACTCGGGGGGAGAGGGGGTCCCTCAGCCCGGCCTGTGCCCTCTCTCAGTCTGGGATCTCTTAGGGGATGACCACCTGCTGACTTAGGCCCACTCCCCGGGGGATTGGGCCTAAGATGGCAATCAGACATCCCTCTAGAAGCCTGGCAGCCCTTGGGGGATGTCCACGTGGCAGCGGGGAGCAGGCCTAAACTTCAGTTGGACATCCTTAGCACTGCTGAGGAGGCGGGAGAGGCTCCCACCACCACTGCTGTACTGGCAGCCATCAGCCTAGCTTGTAGCTGAGCAGAGCTCCTCCCATGTGAGAGCGCCCTGACCACCAGAGGGAAGCTCCTGCATTGAGCGTCTGCCCCGTGGTGGTCAGTGTGTGTCATAGTGACCATTCATTCCCAGTCCTTCTGCTGTTAGGGTCAGTTTGCATATTACCCTTTTACTATATAGGATAGAGGCCTGGTGCATGGGTGGGGGCTGGCTCTTTTGCCCTGAAGGGTGTCCCGGATCAGGGTGGGGGTCCTGCTTGGGTGCCTGGCCAACCTGGATGAGGGGCTGATGGCTGTTTGCAGCTGGTCACACCCCCTTCAGGGTGGGGGTCCCCACTTGGGTGCCTGGCCAGTCTGGGTGAGGGGCTGAGGGCCGTTTTCAGGCTGGCGGGTGACTGAAGCTCCCAACCTCTCCTTTTTTTCTTTTTTTTTTACTCTGAGATTTATTTACCTTCTACGGCTGTCACTGGAACTGAGAGCCGGCTTTAGCTCTGAGGCTCAGCTGCAGCTCTGAGACCTTGGCTGCTTAAAGCAGGTATCTGGGTTTGTTTGGCTTCTATAATTGAAACACTGTTGCAGCTCCAGCTCTGAGGCCAGCTAGCTGAAAGCAGGTTTCTGGGTTATGTTTAGCTTCTATAATTGCAACATTGTTTCTTAGAGTGCAGCTCAGAGGTCAGCAGCAGCAGGTGGGGAACCTTGGCTTCCTCCATCACTGTAGCAAGCAAGCCTCCTGTTCGCTTCAGCTGCCTGGCTTCCGGCCACCATCTTGGTTGGCAGTTAATTTGCATATTTCCCTAATTAGCCAATGGAAAGCGTGTTGGAGGTATGGTTAATTACCATGTTTGTCTATTATTAGATAGGATTATTACAGATAGATGGCTTTGTTTCATCTCTTTTGGATGAAACACATTCAAATATAAACATTTTGGGACTTTTTGTCCCTTTCTGTAGATCACTGCTTAGATTTTTTAGTTTGCAAGTTTCAGGAGGTTCATGTTGCAAAGAACAGAATATTAGCCATCAATTTTTAATTTTCTAGGTAAAAGGGAATAAGAGGTTACCCCATTCAAATATCTGTCTGCAGCCACTGAATCTCACTCAGTGGAATCCATTTACTATCTATCATCTAACTATTCGGGTTTTTTATTTTGTTTGCCTGGAGTTTTTCCTCTTTTGCAATTTCTCCTATTTTTCATTCATTGTGGAAGTGGTTGGTATTAATAAGAAAGGTAAATTCTCCCAAGTTTATGGAGTACAGTAAAAGCAGAAATATAATTTGGCATGGCTAAATTGTTCAGTAAGAGTCACTTTTTCTGCACTGCCTTTGGTTTCATCAATACTTTCAGAGAAAAGTGATCTCTGAAGTCAATTTTCTGGACAAATTTGTCAGGGAACTAAATCTGAAACTGAGGCAGGAGTTGACTACTTTGGGCTTGAATTATTGAGATTATTGAGTCATGTACCACTTTATTTTCCATGTTTAGACAACCTTATACATATCTCATTTTCTTCAAAGGTATACATTATAAAAAGAATTTCTTTAAATGACTCACCTATGCTTCCAGACTCAAATCTTATAATTTGATTCCCTTCATTCCAGCATAGCTGCTTATCATTCTCCCAGGCACTCAATTTTGAAGTTTTTGAAAAGTGCTTAAATCTCAGGTGAGCTTTATGGTGATACTGTGCTAATGTGCTTTGGTAACAAAACTTTCTAGGTTTTAAAACCAAAGTCCATTTATATGGTTTTTATTTTAAACATGCCATTTAAAAACAGTATATGTCAGAGAGATCAAATTTACTGTTTCAGTATTCTTTTGATTTATTACTAGTCCAGAACTTATTTATTAGAAGGTATTTAATTATAGTATTCATTATTTTATCCGTCTTTCTAAGACAAAGAATAAAAAAATATCTTCATTATTATTTTGATTGAATTTGCAGATGAAGACCAAGTATTTTAAATCTCATACTATTAACTTGATAAAATTTGAAATCTTCATTATCCTATTTTCTTTTTTAATGTTCTCCTTCCTTCTCAAGTGCTCTCCTGTGGTCCACCATGATTACCACCCTTAGCTGTCTTCCCCTTCCTATAAATCACATCAATATTTCCTCCAGGGCCACATGTACTGTCTTCCTTTGGGTTTTACGGTCCAGTACCCCAATGAATATTGAACTTAAAAATGAACTGAGGTTTGAATGATGATAATAACTTTATTTATTATCCCTGTTTTTATGCCAGGAGTTTTTGGTTTTAGCAAAGGACAACAGAAAGGAAAAATGCATTGACCTGAGGTAGCAATGATAGGTGGAATTTCAAGAGCTATTCAAACCAATTAACTTTGCAGGAGGAATGAAGGTTTTGGAGAAGCAAGAGAAAAGTTTGAACTTTTACACCATAAAACACATAGTGGTCTATTATGTACAAACTAGAGGCCTGGTGCATGTATTCGTACACCGGTGGGGTCCCTCAGCCTGACCTGCAGGGATTGGGCCGAAACTGGCTTTCCGACATCCACCGAGGGGTCCTGGATTGCGAAAGGGCAGTTCTTAGGTGATGCACCCAAGAATCGGCTCCTTCCTCTGTGGTTCCGGGTGCGTCACCCGAGAACCACAGCTGCCAAGTCACTGCATGCCGGGAGCCGGTCCATCCTTGCTGTTTCAAGGGACCTGGCATATATGGCATACTGTTCTTAATATGTTTGCTCACCTTCTTGGCACTATGTGTTTTAACCAAGGTCACCTCTCTGAGAAAGGTTGTTTCCCCAGGTAGGGATTTTTCCCTGAAGTTAGGGAGGGAATAAAACCCCTTAACTAAGTGCCAGGCAGGTAATTAATCACTTTAACTACGAACAATCATGCTTAAGCTACATAATCTTTACTCCCTGGAATGGAGATAAGAAACGCCCTAACCTTTGGAATAGAGATTGATAGGATTGGAATCAACTGGTATAAATACAGATGTAATAAGACAACAGGACACAGAACCTAGACACAGAACCTAGACACAGAACCTACACAGAACCTAGAGACAGAAGAACTTTGCTGGAGAGAACAAGGCAAAAGATCCTGGACAGAAACTGGCCTCAGAACTTAGAGACAGAACCTAGAGACAGAAGCTAGTGAGAGAACCTGGCTGAAGAACCTAGAGACAGAACCTGGCTACAGAACCTGGATAGAACATGGCAAGAGAACCTGACTAGAACCTGGTGACTGAACCTGGCTGGAGAACCTGGAGAACCTGGCTGGAGAACCTAGCAAGAGAACATGGACACAGAACCTGGACCTGCTGGTGTTGGACCCCAGCAACTGCAGCTCAGCAGCTCCTGCATTGAGCATGTGCCTACTAGTGGTCAGTGTGTGTCATAGCTACTGGTCACTTAGGCTTTTATATATATATATATGGATATACTAGAGGCCCGGTGTACAAAAATTTGTGCACTCGGGGGGGAGGGAGGGTCCCTCAGCCCGGCCTGTGCCCTCTCGCAATCTGGGACTCCTCAGGAGATAACGACCTGCTGGCTTAGGCCTGCTCCTGGGTGGCAGAGGGCAGGCCCAATCCTTAGGTGCAGCCCCTGGTCGGGCTCAGAGCAGGGCTGATTGGGGAGTTGGGGCACGGCCCCCTGTCATGCACAGAGCAGGGCGGATCAGGAGGTTGTGATGCCACCCTCAGTCACGCTCAAGGTAGGGCCAATTGGGGGGTTGTGGCACCGCCCCCTGTCACACTCAAGGCAGGGTGGATGGGGAGGTTGAGGCGCCAACCCCTGTCACGCACAGAGCAGGGCCAATCAGGGGGTTGGGGCGCTGCTCCCTTTCATGCACAGAGCAGGGCCGATCAGGGGGTTGAGGAGCTCCCCCCTGTCACTCACAGAGTAGGGCCAATAGGGGAGTTGGGGCACCGCCCCCTGTCACACACAGAGCAGGGAAGATCAGGGGGTTGGGGCGCTGCACCCTGTCACACTCAGGGCAGGGCCGGTGGGGAGGTTATGGCTCTACCCCGTCACACACAGAGCAAGGCCCATGGGGTGCGGTTGGGGCACCACCCTCTATCACCCACAGAGCAGGGCTGATGGGGAGGTTATGGCTCTACCCCATCATACACAGAGCAGGGCCCATGGGGGGAGGGGGGTTGGGGCTCTGCACCCTGTCACAAACAGAGCAGGGCCGATCAGGGGGTTGGGGCACCGCGCCCTGTCACACACAGAGCCACAGGGCGATCAAGGGGTTGGGGATCTCCTCCCTATCAGGCACAGAGCAGGGCTGATCAGGGGGTTGGGGCACCTTTCTCTGTCACAAACAGAGCAGGGCGGATAGGGAGGTTGTGGCCCCGCCCCCTGTCACACACAGAGCTGCAGGGGGATCAGGGGGTTTGGGCGGTGCCCCCTGTCACGCTGATCCCGGTGCTAGGAGGCATATTACCCTTTTACTATATAGGATAGAGGCCTGGTGCATGGGTGGGGGCTTGCTGGTTTGCCCTGAAGGGTATCCTGGATCAGGGTGGGGGTCCCGCTTGGGTGCCTGGCCAGTCTGGGTGAGGGGCTGAGGGCTGTTTTCAGGCTGGCGAGTGACTGAAGCTCCCAACCGCTCCTTTTTTTCTTTTTCTTTTTTATTCTGGGCCAGCTTTAGCTCTGAGGCTTGGCTCCAGCTCTGAGTCCTCGGCTGCTGAAAGCAGGTATCTGGTTTGTTTGGGTTCTATAATCGAAACACTGTTTCAACTCCAGCTCTGAGATCCTGGCTGGCTGAAAGCAGGTTTCTGGGGTTTTGTTTAGCTTCTATATTTGTAACAATGTTTCAAACTGCAAGCTCAGAGGCCGGCAAGGCAGGCAGGGAATGTTGGCTTGCTCCTTCACTGAAGCAAGCAAGCCTCATAGTCGCTTCTAGCTGCCTGGCTGTCGGCCGCCATCTTGGCTGGCAGTTAATTTGCATATTGCCCTGATTAGCTAATGGGAAGGGTAGCAGAGGTACAGCTAATTACCATTTTTCTCTTTTATTAGATAGGATGCCTAGTCCTTGAAATAACTCATAGCATTATTCTTAACCACTTATTTAGACATTTGGCATCTGTTTAAGAAATCAGTTTTTATAATAAAACAACTATTCTTTAATTAGCCAGGCCCAGAGAGTATTTATTCTTCACTATATTGCTGCATTGGATTCTTGCAATTCCACTTACCAACAACTCAGCTAGTTTAAAATATGCATGTCATTTCAGTCTAGTAAGATCTGTGTTAAGCTGATCATTTCAGTGCAGTTGTGGGTTGATATCCTAAGTCATGGAAGAAGAACCTGTTTACCTGCCTGCCTGTTAGGTAGAGCAACTGTTTTTAATTTCTTTTTTTAAAAAATATATATTTCATTGATTTTTTACAGAGAGAAAGGGAGAGGAATAGAGAGTTAGAAACATCGATGAGAGAGAAACATCGATCAGCCGCCTCCTGCACACCTCCTACTGGGGATGTGCCTGCAACCAAGGTACATGCCCTTGACCGGAATCGAACCTGGGACCCCTCAGTCCGCAGGCCGACTCTCTATCCACTGAGCCAAACTGATTACTGCTAGAGCAACTGTTTTTAACATCTGCACTCAACAGTGACTGCTCATCCTATTACCAAAACATTTGATCTTTTTAAGAGTTCCCCATAAATTCCAAATGAAAAGTTACATCCTTAATTTCTGAATTAATGTTGTGTCTGTATATTGGTGTTGTTGTTGATCGGTAGTTGCTTTTTGTTTTGTTTTGCTGTGTTTTCTGATTTGCGGCATTTTGTTCTTAGATTACAAGAGTGACCTCTAGTGAGAAACATCTGTATAGTTATAATCTCAATTTCCAGGATCTCTTATCCTACCCGAATTTCCATAGGTATTGGTGTTATGAAAAATATTGGTAGCCAGACCTCCATAAAAATCATTATCCAAGAATAAAAACCCTAAGTCAAATTTTCTGTTATTAGTTATTACATATTTTATTCTCAAACTTTGGCTACCAAAGGACACTTGCATTCTGGGGATTATGTTATGACAAGGACAACACTTCCAAAAATGCCCTTGTAAAGAACTAGAAGTAAATTATGACATTCTTTATGAGCTGGATGCATTTGACTGCAGACATAATGTTTCTCAGGAGTTTGTTGCCCCTGGCAATCCTGTTGTAAATAATTGGCTGGTGCAATCATCTGTTCTCCTTCTATTCCAGAGAAAGGAAGTGTTTTTTGTTTGTTTGTTTGTTTGTTTGGGGTGTGTGTGTGTGTGTGTGTGTGTGTGTGTGTGTGTGTGTGTTACCACCACAGAAGGTAGACACAAGGCATAAAGAACACACTGTACTTTTCAGGGGCAAAATTAAAGTAGACTTAAGCATATGCCCTATCTTCACACAAGGTCAGATAGAACATTTGCAGCATGGTCAATGGCATTTCTTATTCCCTATGTAAAGGTTAAATAGAAGCTTTACATGCCTTTCAAGTACTACCTCCACTTGCAGTAAAATAGCAATCCCTCACATTGGCATGATGCTTTAAAACTTAAAAACAACTTTCATTTATATAATTTTACTTCTTCCTTTCACCATCTTTCAGAAATAGGTATTATTTATCCTATCTCAGTGATGACAAATATGAGGCCCAGTGAGATTAAATGAAATATCCAAGGTCTCACACACACTTAAATGGTAGAATTCTAAGTCTTTGGAGTCCAGACTTAGTGCAATTTTTATCACAGTTGCTTCATAGTCTAACAATAAGACTTTCCCAAAATAATGTCATTTTTTCCAAATAACCTAAATAAAAATTTCCATGAGGCTTGAGAAGAGAAAAAGTAAAAGATGATCTGGTTGTAAGGATTAGAGAAGATTTTGATGGAGAAAGTCAAATGTACTTTAATCTTTAACAAATAGGAAGCATGTGAGAAGACAAGGAATATCATTCAAAAGTTAAGCAAACTCAAGGCAATTAGAGAGTATGGAACATATACAAGAAATAGGAAGCAGTCTAAATTTCCTAAGTGTCAGAAGGTTGTGGAAAATAAATTGGGAAAAAGAAAGTTGAAATCAGTACATGAAAGCCTTTTAATTCTATAAAAAGCTTTCTCAACATAAGTATTATTGACATTTGAGGGCCACATAATTCCTTGTTGTGGCTGTTATGTTCAGTAAAGGATGTTTAGTAGAACCTTGCTTGTACCCACTAGATGCCAATAATATTCCTTCCCCCAGCTGTGACAACCAGAATTATCTCAGATATTGCTAAATGCCCCCTTCTAGGATAAAATCACCCTCCCCTCATCGAGAAACACTTAAATTGGTAGATTATGAGAGCATTTCAGATTCTGAAGCAGAGAAATGTCACAAATGAATCTATGCTTAGGGAAAACAATCATGGCAAATATCTAGAGAACAAAATGGAAGGGGAGGGGGGAATTGAAGGCAAAACAGCCTAACCAGAGGATATGGCAACGGTCTCAGTATAAGCGCCAGAAGTAGCTGTTATATTAGAAAGAGAATTAAACTTAGAGACAGGGCACATGGGTTATATTGCAATATCTGCCAACAGTATGGATTCTTGGACAAGAACGTTGTGCCCTCTGTTTCTCATCTATAGAAACATGATGATCTCAAAGTTCCCTTCTGAGTTCCATATATTCCAAATCTATTATAAACAAATTAGAGGCCTAGTGTATGAAATTTTTACACTTTGGGGTTCCCTCAGCCTGGCCTGCACCCTCTCGCAGTCTGGGAGCCCTCAGGTGATGTCTGACTGATGGGTTAGGCCCGTTCCTTGAGGAGTGGGCCTAAGCCAGGGGTGGGCAAACTTTTTGACTCGAGGGCCACAATGGCTTCTGAAACTGGACCGGAGGGCCGGAACAAAAGCATGGATGGGGTGTTTGTGTGAACTAATATAAATTCAAAGTAAACATCATTACATAAAAGGGTACGGTCTTTTTTTTTTTAGTTTTATTCATTTCAAACGGGCCGGATCCGGCCCGCAGGCCGTAGTTTGCCCACGGCTGGCCTAAGCCATCAGTCAGACATCCTTAGGGTTGCCACAGGAGAGACTCCCGCCACCGCTGCTGCACTCACCAGCCATGAGCCTGGCTTCTGGCTGAGCAGCACTCCCCCTGTGGGAGTGCAATGACCACGAGGGTGCAGCTCCTGTGTTGAACGTCTACCCCCTGGTGGTCAGTATGCATCATAGTGACCAGTTGTTCTGCTGTTTGGTCTATTTGCATATTAGCCTTTTATTCTATAGGATATTTGAATGTGTCATTAACTTTAATTGCATCAACTCTTCTACATATGTCTTTCAAAGGAATCTTGGTAGGTATGAAATATATGTCTGACTTCACTTTATAAACATAAAAGCATGACCTCACTTTTCAGATTAAGTTGGGTGATAAGGCAAGTCAAAAATAGTAAAATATCTGAATTATGAAATGCATTTTAAAGACATGTAGATGTATTAATTTCAAGTACATGGAGTACTTAGAACATAGATGTTGAAGTATTGTCTAGGAGAGGTATTTTGGAAGCTAGTTGAATTAATTAATTTAGCGTTTAACTGAAAGCATACTACATGTAAGACACTGTGATAGGCTTCACAGGGGTTACACAAAGATGGATTAGTTATGGGGCCTGCTACGAAGCTTACAGTATATTAATGGAGGTCACCAATATACATAACTCTAATACAGAGTAGAATGTAATACATTCCAGACAAACTATGTGAAAGTCTCATAAACATCAATAAGCTGATTTTCAAATTGTTTAATATTGTAGAACACAGCTTAATTCCAGGTTTAAAATAATCAGATGAACTTTTAAAATTCAACACAACTTTGTTTAATTTGATAAAAATATTTGAGTAATAAAAACTACATGGCAAACAATTATCCACCAACTCAATTAAGATGTCTGAGTAATATATAACTTAATTTTAATCGTTTCACATATAAACTTAACCTCATTTGCCAGTGTAGCCTTAACAATAGACAAGAGTTGTTAGCAAATAGTAAATTGCTTATATGTAAATGGCTGTTTTAAAAACGAAATCATTTCTTTTTTAAAGTTTTTGATACATTAAATACATTAAAAATCATATCTATACTATTTTGTTTCCTGATTTAGCAATCTTTGTTCAAAATGAGCAGTGTCTACATATGTCACATAGACACAGACAACAGCGTGGTGATAGAGGGAAAGGGGAGTGGTAGTAGACGGAAGTAGGCAAAGGGGGAAAATGGGGATGAAAAGAGACTTTGCTTTGGGCCTATGATGCAGTGTGCAGATGATGTTTTATTGAATTGTACTCTTTTTTAAAAAAAATATTTTTTTATTGATTTCAGACAGGAAGGGAGAGAGAAAGAGAGATAGAAACATCAATGATGAGAATCATTGATTGGCTGCCTCCTACACACCCCTTACTGGGGATCAAGCCCACAACCTGGTCATGTGCTGGCCTCACCCTCCCCGCCACTTACTCTCCACTTGCTCACTCATTGGCCACAGAGCCTCTGACCCCATCCCCCTGGGGTCCAGTTTCCATCCTCCTATAATGAAGGACCACACACATGGGCTGACAGCAGTGCCCGCTGATGGACTTGCAGTTCTGTCGGTGGGGACACATTGGCAGCACGGGGTGTGGCAGGCTCATCTCTGCCCAGGGGCTTGGGAGAACCACTGGCTCTGCATCCAGCCTCTTCCTTCAGCAATAACAGCTGAGCCCCTCACACTGCCTCAGGTCCTCCTTCTGCCTCCCTTGGCCCCGTGTGCAAGGACTCCCGCGATCACAGAGGCCCAGTGATTCAGGGAACTCTCCTGATTCAGTCCCCTGAGGCGCCATCGCAATTCCACCCGTTTAGCTTTGTATGTCTCCCTGTAACACCTGGGGACGGGATGCAAATTTCACGGCTGGTTTTCCTGCCTTCACACACTGTGAGAGCTGTAAGTTCAAACAATGGTCTGAGGCCTCCCTGAATCCTAGGGTTCAACCTCCAGGGGACATACACCCCCAGGAGACCCCAAAATGCATAGAATGCTTACATTTAAGGGCTCCGCTCCCTGTGGACTCTAGTACTGGGTACACCCTGAAGATATATTTTAAGGGGGGCATTTAGTGGTTCACAAACCACATCATAAAAATGATGGCTGGGTCCGCCTTGTGAAAATGTCTCCCAGTTTGGCCTTCACGGTTCACACCTTCTTATTCTCCTCTCACAACCTGAAGGAGTTGGAGGTGCAGCTGTGATGATGAACTGAGCAGTGAGAGTGCTAGAGCCCCTCAGAACCAGTGCCAGGCCTGAAGGGTGAGGATCAGGAGGACAGCCACTGTGTCGCAGCCGCCAGTAGCAGTCGTTTCAGGGGCTCCACTGGGTGACCTCCCCAGGTGCATCAATGGTCTCAATGAGAGTCCCAAATTTCCCAGTAAATCTCCAAACAAAATTAATTTTAATGGCTTTAATTAGCCTTAATGTGCTATTCCTATTAGTATCTGCTCCTTTTGTGAGGTTGTTGAGGAAATGCTTAGAGAGGAACAAACCAACAGGCCAATGAGAGAAACGATTGGTCCAAAATCTTTCGAAATTAATTGCCTGTGTGCTATCTACTCACATATCCTTTCATGTGCAGTATGCACAATTCATCTGGAGCAGGGCGGGTTACCTGGAGGAAGCACAGGGAGAGCAGTAACCACTGGTGCTGTAGAGCAGTAACAGTGCTAGATGGCGCTGCTGGCGATATCCTTTCTTCCTTGTGGAGTATCTAGGGAGAGGAAGCAGCTGTAGTGCCTGAGGCTGAGTTCCAGGAGGCCGGCAGCACTGTCATGATCATCCGGCAGCACTGGTCCATTGGTGCCTGGCCTGTCCTCTTCAGATTGAACCTACAGGCCTACTAAGGGAGCCAGTACAAGGGAGGGGAAGTGGCTGCAGTGCCAGAGGCCAAGTTCCAGGAGGCCGGCAGCTCTATTAGGATTGTGCCAGCAGTGCTGGTCCATTGGTGCCTGTCCTGTCCTCTGGAGATTGACCCTGCAGACTACTAAGGGAGTCAGACCCCAGTTCTGCCCTGCCTCCTCCAATGATTGATTGGAGGCTGAGGGCCAGGAGGAAAGACCAAGAAGCTTGCCTTCCAGGTGCTTGCCAGTCCCCATGCCATTCACTCTGGTTCCCTGTTAACCATCCCCTAATCAATGGGAGCCTGCAAGCCAGGGGAGGAACCAAGAGGTCTGCCTTCCACCTGCTCACCAGTCACTGCTGCCATGGATTCATTGGAGCATGAGGGACCCCAGTTCCCCCGTTAGCCATCCCATGATCAATGAAGCTTTAGGGCTGGGGGATGGACCGGTTGTCAGTTTGGTCATTACAGACCCTGAATTTTTATATATTAGGATATCACCCCAATAAATTCAATTAAAAAAGGAAAAATTAGCACTGTTTCTAATGTTAAAGTTTTAATATATACAATATAACTAAGTGCAAATTTTATAAGAACACTTTTCCTGTGAGTTGTTTTCTGTTATTTTCCTTTTTATCCTCTCTTCAAGGTATCAGCAGAACTATGTAAGTAGCAGATACATTAGTTTGGTAAATAGTTCCTACTTGAGATAATTTTTAAGGCACATACACACTCATGTGCACACATGTACACCATAAGGAGAATGTGGCAGAGACAGATGGAAATCATTTGGGGGGGATATGCCATGTCATAGATAAACATATTAATATACATAGATCATAGCCAAATATAATATCTACAGTGAATATATGTGTGTGAGTAGGTGTATATAGAGTGTCCCAAAAATGTATACACACACTTTAAATAATTATAAAGGCAGTGTGTATTAAAATAAATTTCATCTTGAAAATTAAGCTATCAGCTGTTAAAGTGTGTATACATTTTTTGAGACACCCTATATTTGTATATATATGAATGTATAGGCCAAGAGAAAAAATACAGACTGCTGAGAACTATTTAGAAATGAGTTATGCTATTTGAATATTTTATATTCCTTCACTTTACCTGCCAAGTTACTGCACTGTTTTTGTTTCCTTATTTAGTAAACAGGCAAAGAATGGAATTAACAGCCAAGTCAATTTGGCTCCTTTAGCTGTCTTTGGTAGCAGGGCCTATGAAGAGAATTTCAAACTAATACACAAAATATGGTCCTACTATTTATGGATTTCAATAAACTCTGTTTTCCCTATCCCATCTTTGTAGATAACCATGGGTAATTATGTTCAGGTAATTTTAATCTTGAAAACATCTGGCATGATCCATATATACCTTGTAACATATATAGGAAGAGTGGGGATAAAAACAAAAAAAAAATCTGAAATTTAAAGTAGAAAAAGAGAAAATAAGAATGTTCTAAGGAAAGACTCATGAAGAGAGAAAAGCTACTAAATACAAGAGGATATTCTAGTTAGACCTAGCTCTGAACTCCCGTCTATACATACATTCAAGGTAACAATGTAAACATAGGAAGGAAATTATTCACAGAACATGGGTGAGCTGAGCCCAGGAATTTGTAGATAAGAAAGGAACAGTTTAGTGTAAATATTAGGAATCCTATCTAATAAAAGACTAATATGCAAATTAACCATCACACCCTCACTCCATCAGTCTGTCACAAAGATGGTGGCGGCCACAGAGCTGGAGTGAGCAGGAGGCTTAGGTTGCCCCCGGCGATGGAGAAAGCCAAGCTTCCTGCCTGCCCTGGCTGGCCCTGAGCTCCACTCAAGGCTACAAAGTTTCAATTATAGAAGATAAATAAATCCCAGATACCTGCTTCCAGCCCCGTGGCCTCTGCTCAAGGAGGTGCTGGGAACATGGGTTGCCAGGGGCAACCCAGGCTTCCAGCCAGACCAAAGCTACAAAATTTCAATTATAGAAGTTAAATAAATCCCAGATACCTGCTTCCAGCCGCGTCCATGGCCAGCCAGAAAATAGCCCTCAGCCCCTCACCCAAGCTGGCCAGGCTCCCCAGTAGGGCCCCCCCCACCCTGAAGGGGGGTGTGACCATCCTGAAAATGGTCCCCAGCCCCTCACCCAGTCTGGCCACAATCCCATGGGGTGAGGGTCACCACTGTGGGGCTTGACCAGCCTACAAACAGCCATCAGCCCCTCACCCAGGCTGGCCACACTCCCATGGGGTGAGGGTCCCCACTGGGGGGCTTGACCAGCCTGCAAGCAGCCATCAGCCTCTCACCCAGACTAGCCAGGCACCCCAGTGGGGACCCCCACCCTGAAGGGGGTGTGGCCAGCCTGAAAACGGCCCTCAGCCCCTCACCCAGGCTGGCCAGGCAACCCAGCGGGACCACCACCCTGATCCGGGACACCCTTCAGGGCAAATCAGTCAGCCCACACCAGTGCACCAGGCCTCTATCCTATATAATAAAAGGGTAATATGCAAATTGGCCCTAACAGCAGAACGACTGGGAATGACTGGTCACTATGACACACACTGGCCACCAGGGGGAAGACGCTCAATGCAGGAGCTGCCCCCTGGTGGTCAGTGTGCTCCTACAGGGGGAGCTCTGCTTAGCCACAAGCCAGGCTGACGGCTACCATTACAGCGGTGGTGGCGGGAGTCTCTCCTGCCTCCTCAGCAGCACTACGGATGTCTGACTGCAGCTTAGGCCTGCTCCCCGCTGGCAAGTGGACATCCCACGAGGGCTCCTGGGCTGCCAGAGGGATGTCTGACTGCCAGCTTAGGCCCGATTCCCTGGGGAGCGGGCCTTAGCCAGCAGGTGGACATCCCCTGAGGGGTCCCAGACTGCGAGAGGGCACAGGCCGGGCTGAGGGATGCCCCCCCAAGTGCACAAATTTTTGTGCACTGGGCCTCTAGTAAGGAAATAAAAGTGCAATTGTGAATAGACTACTAAAGGAAGACCCAGAAGTTGTAGTTGTATCAGATACTAAAAAAGTGATGACAGTGAAAATGTAGTTATGTTCCAGAGCACAATCTCTTTAAAGAGAAAATACATAAATGAAATAGGGAATTTAATTAAAATGAGCATAGCTTCCTTTCCTGTATGAAACCAAATCCATCCTTAAACCAAGGGCATTGTCATAGAATCAATTTAAACCTTTTATGTGCCTAACACTGTGCTAGCTACTATAGAATATAGGTGGGAAACCCAAGTTATTTACCCTCAGGTAGCTCAATGTCTAATTCTTTTGAAAAAATCATGTGCATAAAACCAAAATCTTTGTTGTGTGGTTTTGATGATAAAAACAAGGAATGGAGATAACAAAAAGCATTGGGTCTTTTACTTTACCACCTGTACTCCTAGCTTCAGAGGCTACTTGACATTGCCAGCTTGAGTATATTTCCTCCAAAAGATGTATTCCTGTTTCCTCTGTTTACAGGATGTCTTCCTACCCCACTTCTAGCTAGAATATTGGACAACTTTCCTCAGTCAGGACTGACATACTTCCTTGCAGATAAGTTAGACTGTCTCTTCCAAAAGAATATGTGTGGCAGATATTGGTATGGCAGAGGACCAGTTCATGTCCATAAAGTATAATACACCTTGGCCAGTTTCCTGCCCAAATGCATTGGAAAAAGATTATTTCCTTTAATTTCTAAGTTAGATAGTTAAGGAAAACCAACTTTGAGAATCCACTGAACTTGAGAATCTCAAGATAAAGAGGGTGTTTTCAATCAGGACTTGGCTACAGAGAGTAAGTAAAAGAGGGTGTAGGATATGGACCAGAGTAAAAGGATGTTAAGAGATTTGTGTTGGCTCTAGTCAGACAAAGAGGGTGTGACAGAAACAATTGTCTGATAATTTTTTTCCAACTAAATCACTACTGGCTGTGGAAAATATGGAATAGCATAAGGCATCATTCTGGCCCAGGAAACTTATGGAAATGATATTTGATAAAGAGTTCTTAGTAACACTATGAAATATTTGAAGACAGACTATCTGCATATTATTTTAACTTTTATCCCCTCAGTATATAGGAAAATACTTTGCTCATTGTAGGTATATGTTCTATGTTTGTTGAAATGAAGTCGCATACTGGTAGAAGAGACCATAAAAACTATGGAAGTTCAAAATATAGGGAAAGCATTGTTTCCAGAATTCTACTTATAAGATACTTAAAAAGCAATTAACAGTGTAATTGGGATGTTGAAGTGGCTGATAGTATTTGGAGGATAGATTTTGATTTTTTTTCATTTTATGCACTATTGAATTTTATAAGCTTTCTTTATTTTCATACAAAAACTCACAGCTTTATAGAGCCTTCATAAAG
The DNA here is from genome assembly GCF_014108235.1 of Myotis myotis. Lineage (NCBI taxonomy): Eukaryota > Metazoa > Chordata > Mammalia > Chiroptera > Vespertilionidae > Myotis > Myotis myotis. Next base: position 55,762,145 of record NW_023416346.1, on the reverse strand, counting down.
AAAAGGAAAAGGAAAAATGCATGAAAGATAAGGACTAGATCCAGGGGACAGAAAGAATGGTGATGGTTGAGGACCCAAGAGAGTTCCCTATGGATTTAGGAGAGAGTTTAGAAGAAAGAAAAGATTATTGAGCAGCTGCTTTTAGGGCTTTGAGTCAATAGATGAGTAGAGAGAAATATTAAAAAAGCTCTGGTATATTACATAATTTTTATAGTACTCTGCACTTTGAGAAACTTTGCTAAAGATGTGAATTAACTTTCAAACAAAAATGTGCATTACATGGAAGAGTATGGAGAATCTCCTTCTTTAGCTTTATCCCATATTAGGTGATCAGAGATTATTTTATAAAATTAATAACTTGTTTCAACATGGAAGGTGCAGAGTTAGTAGAAAGTTACAGTGGAGAAGAGGTATTTAAGCTAGCAAGCCCAAGTGGCTAGGAAAGTGCAGGATATCAACAGAGAAAGGGAGAGGAATGATGAAGTGGGAAATCTAAATCCAGCAGGGTGAATGGTTAACTGTTGCAAGAGAAGAAAAGTGAGGACACAGAACTGAGGATCACATGGAATGGGGATAAAGCATTGGGGGATGTCCAAGATTCCCAAGGAACACTTCACTGACTTTCAGAATTTGATATCAGGCTGTTCCTGGCATAAGACTCAGGACTTGGCTTCTGACTTTCTCTGTAGGCAACTATAGGTCTGTTCCTTTTCATCATCATGTCTTTGAGCAAAAGCATGAAGAAGAGGTGACTTATTGTGTATCATGATATTTCTAACTATAATACTTAGCTTCAAATTTATTTATTTTGGGTATTCATGTATTCTCCTGTCTTTAAAGAATAGAATATTTATTTGAACTTATTAAATGAATGGAATGTGAGTTTTCCACTCTCCTTTTCTGAATGCATTAAACTTTCTCCCTTTCCTTTTCTGTAATTTATGGACATGGGAAGAGAAAGATTCTATGCGTATAACAATGTGAGATAAAATCAAATACTCAAGTAAAAAGTGAAATGACCTTCTGTAATTGGTATTGCCTGAACACAGCTCTCTGTATGGTTTGCACAAGCATATGACCATTGAAGTTCTTTCATCTCATTCTTTTGTTGTCCCTGAGTTGATGGAACTTTTCTAAAGGTAACACAGAACATTTCTCTTCCTCTTCCCTTTTCATTCCTCCTTCCTCTCTAAGATGGTTAGGGAAAGGAAAATCTTCATCAGAGGACATTTATTATTTCTACCCTGCTTTATTCAAAAAGAGATTTGTGATGTCTTATACATTTAATGCCAAAAGAGAAAAAACAATATAAAATAAGAAAAATTAGGAAATTTGAGCTAAGCTTTTAAGAGTTAAGCAAGTACTATTGGGCACAACTCTATGCCTTGCACTGTATTAGTCTCTAAGCTAAGGAAATGAAAGTGAAATATAAGAAATGGCTTCCACTGTTGAAGACTATATATAACATTTAGATGGGAAGATGAGACAGAAATTTGTGAAAAGGCAGTGAGGAAGAGTGATTAGGGTCCTTGACTATGGAGTCAAACAGATGGTTTTACATCTCTGCTACTTATAATATTTGTGGCTTTGAAAGGGATGTTTAAACTATCTCTGCTTCTGTTTGCTCATTTATAAAGTGAGAATATAGTACTTTTACGCAATAGGTTTCTGTGAAGATTAACTTAGAACATATAAGGCACTTAGCTTATTTTGTTCTTAAAATGATATGAAATGGAGCACAAATAAATTTTAACTCCCTATGAACATATCCAAATAGGGTTCAGAGAAATGAGAGAAGTCACTGCACATAGGGATTCAGAGATCACTTTGTGGTATAGATAATACTTGAACTAGACATGGAAGGGTGAGACTTTAAGTGGGCAAAGGAGAAAGGTAAAGACATGCCAATCGAGTAGGCAACAGAATAGAGTATAATGAATGGCAAGACCCAGGGCATTTGTAGTCAAAGAAAATTAATAGTCCAAAATAACCCTCAGGGAACTTCAGAAAATCAATAGTGTGACACGAATCAGATCAATAATCTGTGTATAGTTTTGGGTTTCATTTTCTCAATTGGGCATTAAACATTAATATGTCTATTTTCTGATGGATTAAAAGATCTTTGTTGGATTATTTGAAACTTTATTTTTGATGTCACAGCCTGCAGACTCTCAACATGACTTATAAAATTGAATGTCACATATGTTAAAACCACAGTCATATTTTTTTACAAAATTATCTTTATTATTGAAAGTATTACAGATGTTCCCCTTTTTTTCCCAATTGACCCCCTCCACCTCACACTCTCCCCTCCCAGGCCTTTACCACACAATTGTCTGTGCCCATGGGATATGCATATATGTATATAAGTTCCCCAGTTACTCTCTCCCCATACATCCTCCACCCCCAGCTACATTTTTTTTAATTTTTAAAGTTTCACACAGCTACAATTTAAATCACACTAGTATGCCCAGAAAATACATCATCATTTTCTTCTGTCACTATGTAATACCTGGATCAGCCTTCAGATACACGGTAAGAATTGCCATGGTTCTACTGATGTATTTCTCCTCTGAACTGGTACAACAGGATTTAATTAGTAAATCATTCCTAGTCCCAGAAGTTGTGATTTTATTAGTGAGGAGTTGGTAAATATTTTTGATCATGCAGAAAGAAAGTGAAAAAAAATATTTGTTTCCAATCAGATGTTCTCAAATGACAAAGGTGATTTCATTTAAAGAAAGTAATGATTACTCTGTATTCTAATTTTACTACTTTCTTGCCTGTCTACTACAATAGACCTTACTTAACACCTTAACACTTAATTCCATAGTGTTTGAAACTAAGTAAATAACCTTCTAAACAAATGAAATAACTTTAAATATGATTTAAAGCAGGGCCATAAGCCACATTATACAGATTTAAATATTTTTCAACTGTTAATCATTAGACATGTTGGCTACTCTACAAACCTAGATTTATAGATCGATAAGGGAATTTGTTTTAAGAATGTCATATAATTTTTTAATCCTCATGAGAGGATATTTTTTCCATTGATTTTTAGAGAGAGTGGAAGGGAGGGAGGGAGGGAGAGAGAGTGGAAGAGAGAGAGAAAAAAATCAATTTGAGAGAGACACATCGATTGGTTGCCTCCTGCAAGTGCCCCAGCTGGAGCCAAACCTGCAACCCAGGTACTTGCCCTTGACTGAGAATCAAACCCACAACCTTTTGGTGCAAGCACCAAAACTCTAACCACAGAGCCATGCTGGCCAGGGCAGAATGTCATTTACTTTTAACACATATAAAGAAATTGCCTGGTTTTACTTTCACCTAAAAATTACTGAGAAAGATGTGCATTTAATTTTGAACTATAAATTAAATCCAAATGAATTATTTTGCAGTCATGTCAATGCTTGTATACATACCAAGTACACAGAGATAGAGTATAGATTTATTTCAACTCTCCTGATATCTCCATTTGCTGAATATGAATTGGACTTGCTAGTGTAAAATACCATGTGAGGGCACGCATGTACAGTGCGATTGAAACTTTGTGGCCCATGCGCAGAAGTCAGTATTTTGTGGAAGAGCCACACTCAAGGGGCCAAAGAGCCGCATGTGGCTCGCAAGCCACAGTTTGCCGACCACTGCTTTATAATAAAGGTGGTGATGGAAGCTGCACAAAATCACTCTGGAATGTCAGGACTGCTTTATTTTCCAGACCTATAGAAAAGGGGAAGGTAACGTTGTCTATAGTAGATTAGACACTACTATATATTAGAAAATATGAATTATTTTTTCAGCATTGAGCTGTATCATTATTTTACATTAGGAAAATCAGTTTATTTCTGTCTGAGCCTATTTATAAGTTTCAGTGATTCATTCAGTTTGAGACTGTAATATCAGAGAGATCAAGGACCCTAGTGTTTTATAAAGAATAGTTTTGGCTGAAATTGTTACTTAACATATAAGATAACATAGAGGAATTCTGCTTGAGCAATGAAAAGTGTCAATTGGCATTTCCTATATGTAACTTATGACTGTACCTTTTAACTTTTACTCAAGAAATAGCATACTGGAATGCATATGAGTAAGAATTATATTAATATAATAATAATTTCAGCTCCGCTGTCAATTTTTATTGAACTGGTTCACAAACTACTGTAAATTATTAGAACAAACTTCTTAAAACTTGTCTCACAACTGAAGGAACATGTTCCTGTTTTCCTGTGTTCTGATAATGACCTACTAGACTAGGACATGTGCCTTAGGACTCTCAGCACTATATATATATATATATATATATATATATATATATAGAGAGAGAGAGAGAGAGAGAGAGAGAGAGAGAGAGAGAGAGAATATGAAAATTAGGCCAGGAAGCCATAATGGGTCATAACCAGATAGGAGGAGGTTGTGTGTGCAGGTGAGGCCCTGAGCGGAGATGGAGACAGAGACAGGGGGGCTGGAGCCAACATGGACAGGGACACAGGGGCCGGCCGGAGCTGCCATGCCGCAACTTGGGCAGGCCCACCAGAACGGACAATGACAGGGATGGGGGGCCGGCCCGCAGCCTCCGTGGCCAAGAGGGAGAGAAGAGGTGAGAAGAGGGTGAACCCACCCGCAGCCTCCCCAATGACAGGCCCTGAGAGGAAAGGGCGGGCCCACCCACAGCCTCCAAGGCCGAGCACAGGCTCGGAGTAAAAACAACAGCAAGTCCTTTGAGTATAATTAGGGCATTAGAGGCCCACAGAATGATCACTTCCTTTTCTATGAAATACATAACTCTGACACATTATTTACAATTAAATATGTTCCAAATATTTTGACATTTTACAGCCCTGAAAAGTTACATATAATGATCAGCAAAGTGAGAAGATGAAAATAATGTTTAAGCCAGAGGTGGGCAAACTTTTTGACTCGAGGGCCACAATGGGTTCTGAAACTGGACCGGAGGGCCGGAACAAAAGCATGGATGGAGTGTTTGTGTGAACTAATATAAATTCAAAGTAAACATCATTACATAAAAGGGTACGGTCTTTTTTTTTTTTTAGTTTTATTAATTTCAAACGGGCTGGATCCGGCCTGTGGGCCATAGTTTGCCCACGGCTGGTTTAAGCTTTTGAAGATGTAACAAATTTCTGTCTAGAAGACAAACCAATTCAAAAAATGATGGTTTTATTGTCCTATAGGACATTAGCGAGATTGTAACTAATTTAGTAGTTTTACATCAGGCTTTCATCTTTGGCAAAATCCTTTGAACAGCATTATCATCCTGCTAGTCCCTTCACTGAGTTAAAGAGAACTTTTACATATGCTACTATGTATTTGAATAAGAATTATGTATTTAACACATGCAAAATTTCGTTTTTTTGTGTTTTTTTTTTTTCAAAATTTTGTTTTGACACAATAAAACAGAGGTCATTTGATTCTTCCCTGGAACACAGAAAAGCACAAACTTGAATCATTGGTGTGGCTTAGGCTAATTTTCCAAATATCCTATCTAATAAAAGACAAAAAGGGTAATTAACCATACCTCCGCTAGGCTTCCCATTGGCGAATCAGGGCAATATGCAGATTAACTGCCAACAAAGATGGCGGCCAGCAGCCACGCAGCTGAAGTGAACAGGAGGCTTGCTTGCTCCAGTGATGGAGGAAGTTAAGATTCCCCGCCTGCCGTGGCCTGGCTCTGAGCCCGAAAGCAAGAATGTTTCAATTATAGAAGCTAAACAACCCCCAGATACCTGCTTTCAGCCAGCTGCGGCCTCAGAGCTGGGAGCGCCAGTAAAGGCAACAATGTTTCAATTATAGAAGGTAAATAAATCCCAGAAAAAAAAGGAAAGAAAAAAAGGAGAGGTTTGGAGCTTCAGTCCCAGCCAGCCTGAAAATGGCCCTCAGCCCCTCACCCAGACTGGCCAGGGACCCCAGTGGGGACCCCCACCCTGAAGGGGGTGTGACCAGCTACAAACAGCTATCAGCCCCACACCCAGGTTAGTCAGGCACCCAAGTGGGACCCCCACCCTGATCCGGGACACCCTTCAAGGCAAACCAGCTGGCCCCCACCCGTGCACCAGGCCTCTATCCTATATAGTAAAAGGGTAATATGCAAACTGACCCTAACAGCAGAAAGACTTGGAATGACTGGTCACTATGACACACACTGACCACCAGACGCTCAATGCAGGAGCTGCCCTCTGGTGGTCAGTGCGCTCCCACATGGGGGAGCTCTGCTCAGCCACAAGCCAGGCTGATGTCTGCCAGTACAGTGGTGGTGGTGGGAGCCTCATCTGCCTCCTCAGCAGTGCTAAGGATGTCTGACTGCAGCTTAGGTCTGCTCCCTGCTGTCAAGTGGACATCCCCCAAGGGCTGCTGGGCTGCCAGAGGGATGCCTGACTTCCATCTTAGGCCCAGTCCCCCAGGGAGCAGGCCTAAACCAGCAGGTCATCATCCCCTGAGGGGTCCCAGACTGCAAGAGGGCACAGGCTGGGCTGAGGAAACCCCCCCCCCCCCGAGTGCACAAATTTTTGTGCACCAGGCCTCGAGTACACTAATAAAAGAGAAACATGAAAATTGGTGTCATTCCACTACACCCACCAGCCAATCCCAGGATGATTATGCAAATTAACCCAACAAAGATGGCGGTTAATTTGCATATGCGGGTGCGGAGCAAACACTGAAGGCTCCGGCCCTAGCGAAGACTGAAGACTGAAGACGACTGAAGACTAAAGATGGCTGAAGACTGAAGATGACTTAAGACTGAAGAGGTTTGCCTTCTCCTCTGTGCTCAGAGTGGAGAAGCCTCCAGGCTTGCTTCTCAGCTGTGGCTGGAGTGAAGGCCTGGGTTCTGAGTGCCTGAGGAAAACCAGTGTCGGCAGCCAGGGAAAGGAAGGCCTATTGCACGAATCTCTTTGTGCAACAGGCCTCTAGTATTGTTAATAAAATTCATGTAGTGATCTTCATAGAGCCAAGAATTCTCTCTTTCAGGCCTACACATTCAGCATCTCCAAGGAGGAGGCTGTTATTCTCTGTTTTGTTTAGTTTTGATTTTTAATACTCACCAGAGGATATTTTTTCACTGCTTTTTAGAGAGAGTGGACTGGAGGGAGAGGGAGGAGGAGGAGAGAGAAAAGGAGAGGGAGAGGGAGAGGAAGAGGGAGAGGGAGAGGGAGAGGGAAAGGGAGAGGGAGAGGGAGAGGGAGAGGGAGAGGGAGAGGGAGAGGGAGAGGGAGAGGGAGAGGGAGAGGGAGGGGCAGAGAGACGCCCCACTTATGGCCAAGGGCAGGCCCTCACCAGCAGTCCCACCTCTGTGAGTGAGCTGCAGAGGAAAAAACTTTTTCTGACTGTTCATTGGCTAAGCTCCCCATATGGTACTTGCAGTGTTCTTGGTAACTTGCCTAATAAGAATCCAAGAAAGTGCCCTGACAGGTTTGACTCAGTGGATAGAGCGACGGCCTGTGGACTGAAGGGTCCCAGGTTCGATTCCAGTCAAGGGCATGTACCTTGGTTGCAGGCACATCCCCAGTGGGGGATGTGCAGGAGGCAGCTGATCGATGTTTCTCTCTCATTGATGTTTCTAGCTCTCTATCCTTCTCCCTTCCTCTCTGTAAAAAATGAATAATATATATATATATTTTTTAAAAAGAATCCAAGAAGGTGATCTAGGGTTTTTCCACCTCACTCCTGGAGGAAAAAATGAAGGTCCACTGCTGGAGGGACTAAGAAACATCATATCCTGCCCTAGCCACTTTGGCACAGTGGATAGAGCCTTGGCCTGTGGACCACAAGGTCCGGGTTTGATTCTGACCAAGGGCATGTACCTAGATTGCAGGCTTCTCCCTGTCTGGGGCCCAGGTCAGGGCTCATGCAGGAGGCAGCCAATTGCAATGTCCCTCTCACATTGATGTTTTTCTCTGTCTTCACCTCTCTCTTCCACGCTCTCTAAAAATCAATGGAAAAATATCCTCAGGTGAGGATAAAACAAAAGAAAGAAATGTCATATCTTATGAAAGAGACATCTTGAAAATGCCTATATAAAGTTGTAATTTTTTCGTGGTGAAGGGATTGGAGTCCATGTTGATGAAAATACTTTGGCAGCTGTGGCAGCTTGCAGTGGCAGCAGCAGCAGGGTAATGGGGCGGCACATTCCCCTGATCAGCCAGGTTGCCTCTTGCAGAGGGAGGCCTACTGATGGCTGAGGCCTACTCCATCAGTAGGACATCCCCTGAGGGCTCCTGGACTGTGAGAGGGGGAAGGTTAGGCTGAGGGACCCCCACCGCAGTGCAGAAATTTTGTGCACTGGGCCTCTAGTGTACAAATAAATGAAAGTTATATGCCCTAATTATGGATTCTCTTCTGAAGGAATAAATCTCTTTAAAGCTGAAGCTACTTGTAAGGCCTTGTCAGGGGCAAACTTGGAACCGCTCAGAGGGAGAGGGATTGTCTACACAGTGCTTGGCACACTGGACTCATACTAAAAATAATACCCACTATAGATGTACATACAGCTACAGGTCTGTAAAGTATAGTGTTAGATCTGAGATAAACCCCCCAAAATTTAGAAGCCTGATTGGTCTATGTAGCCCGAAAGTCTATGAAATGGGAACTAGAACATTCTGCTCATTCTTTCATGAAAGCAGCCAGAAAATTTACATTCCATCCAGGACAATGGTCATAAATGGAAATAGATGTTCAAGAGAAATCGGAACTCTAAACCTGTATGGAGCATGGGGATGGATCTAAATTCAACCAAACCACATGTGGCACAAACCACCAAGCTAAGAAATTTACAGAAAAACTAGTTCCAAACCAGTAAAACTCATAAGGCCCTAACAGAGGCAAACTTGGAACCACTCAGAGGGTATGTCTTCATAGTGCTTGGCACCCTGGACTCCCACTGGAAGCAATACCCACAATAAATATACACACAGTAATAAAATTACAAAACTTTATAAGAAACTTAATCACCATAAGTGTGCTTCCACTGACAAAAATGGAAGAAAAGCATCCAGAGAAATAGAGACACTAGGAAAATATAAAAGGTACATTGAAAGAAGTTTGTTGAAAATTGTAAAAGAGTAAAACAGAGGATGAAGAAAAATTATTTGGCAAAATAGGATATTGATAATTATCATTGGCCTTATATATAATCCATAGGACATCAAGGGATAGAAGAGTGGGGTGGAGATAAATAAATTAAAAGTAAAATTGTGCTTAAGAAATTCTTAGAAAGTCCAAGTATAAGGGGAGATTAACATGTGTGGACAACTTTAAAATATTTTATCTTACCACACTACCTAAAATTCTCTCACATTATATACCTATATGTCTATATATCTTTATATCTGTATATCTGTATATATAAATCTCTGGTTCTTTTAAAGTTGTCTAAGAGCAATTACATGGATTTGAAATGCAAAACATAATCTCTTTAGATTACTGAAGACTTATGCATACACCATTCAGTGATTAGAGTAATGGCAAATATGACATATATTAAAATCTGAAAACAACATCATACTATGGTTGACCCTTGACCAATGCTTAGAGGTGTACATTCCTCACACAGTCAAAAATCCACATATAACTTTTGATTCTCCTAAAACTTAATTACTTAATACCCTAGTGTTGACCATAATAATAATATAATCTAATAAAAGAGAAATATGCAAATTGGCCGTACCTTTGCTATGTCCCAAGCCACCCACCAGCCAATCAGAGTGACTATATGCAAATTAACCCAACCAAGATGGCGGCCAGCAGCCACGGAGCTGGAGCAAGCAGGAGGCTTGGTTGCCCCACCGATGGAGGAAGCCAAGCTTCCCTCCTGCCCTGGCCTGCTGTGGCCTCTGCTGAAGGTAAAAAAGTCTCAATTATAGAAGGTAAATAAATCCCAGATACCTGCTTCCAGTCAGCCTCCACTGGGAGTTTGGGTGGCTGGGGGCCGGGGCCAGCCTGCAAACAGCCATCAGCCCCTTACCCAGGCTGGCCAGGCACCCAAGCGGGGACCCCCACCCTGAAGAGGCTGTGGCCAGACTGCAAACAGCCATCAGCCCCTCACCCAGGCTGGCCAGACACCCCAGTAGTGCCCCCCCCACCCTGAAGGGGCTGTGGCCAGCCTGAAAACAGCCATTAGCCACTCACCCAGATTGGCCAAGCACCCCAGCAGGACCCCCCTCCCTGAAAGGGGTGTGGCCAACCTGAAAAGAGCCCTCAACCCCTCACCCAGGCAGGCCAGGCAACCCAGCGGGACCCCCACCCTGATCCGGGACACCCTTCAGGGCAAACCAGACAGCCCCCACCCGTGCTCCAGGCCTCTATCCTATATAATAAAAGGGTAATATGAAAATTGGCCCTAACAACAGAACGACTGGGAATGACTGGTCACTATGATACACACTGACCACCAGGGGGAAGATGCTCAAAGCAGGAGCTGCCCCCTGGTGGTCAGTGCGCTCCCACAGGGGGAGCTCTGCTCAGCCACAAGCCAGGCTGATGGCTGCCAGCACAGCAGTGATGGCGGGAGCCTCTCCCACCTCCTCAGCAGCGCTATGGATGTCAGACTGCAGCTTAGGCCTGGTCCCCGCTGGCAAGTGGACATCCCCTGAGGGTTCCCAGACTGCTAAAGGTCACAGACTGGGCTGAGGGAACCCCCCTCCGAGCGAGTGCACAAATTTTTGTGCACCGGGCCTCTAGTTGATAGTATAATAGTTGATAAAAACATATTTTATATGTTATATTTATATTATATACTGTATTCTTACAGTGAAGTAAGCTAGAGAAAAGAAAATGTTATTAGAAAAATCATTTCATAAGGAGAAACACATTTAAAGTATTTATTGGATAAAATCCATGTATTTATTGGATGAAATTCATGTTTGACCCATACAGTTCAAATACATGTTACTCAAGGGTCTACTGTAATTTATTTTGTGTATTATTCTTCACCTCTTCCTCTCTCCCATCCCAGATTTTAATTTCCTGAAGATAAGGATTTTTTTTTTTTACTTTAAACAGATTATTGAGCTGTAAATTCCACATTATATAATTCACCAATGTAATAGCACTATTCAATAGCTTTTTATAAGTTTATATATTTGTTAAACATCAGGGAGACAAACCCAAAAAAACTCTGGCTTTAAAAACAAACAGGGCTCATGTTCATGAGACCCAAAAAAACTGTAGCAAACTGACAAATGGTTCTTAAAAGGTTCCTGTAATGACTAACTTTACCATCACAGAAGCAGCCATTTGAAAAGATTCCAGAGTTTATGTGAAACAGATTAATTTTCTAATCTGAAAGTGTCAGCTGGAGGAGCAAGAGCCTGCTGGAATACTCTCTGGGGGGAAAAAAACTGGTGGGAAGTATTTATGCACTATCCCTTTGCCATGCCACAGAGAGCTAGTATCTCCCATACAGAAGCTTTTACATGCATCTGCTTTTTATGTCTGGCGCCCTGATTTTTGCAGCTGTTACCCAAGATATGCCCCTTAATCACATGGTTCTGGAGGCCAATGAGGCTATCATTCCTGGGGCCCTTGGAAAAATAGCTAGAGTGGTAGTTATTGGCAGACTACAGCCCCTAGGGCACTGCACAGACAGCAAACTGAAACACAACTTCAGTCTTTCTGTGAAAGAGTCCTACTTGTTTGTCCTGGAGCCTTGCCCTTAGGGGCAGGCTTCTGGTTTGGCACATTTCTAGAGGCTCACAAATGTACTCTCAGGTAACATAGCCTTCTGAAAACCATGATTGCATTATCCCTCTGCTTCTCCACAGTTTATTGGTATTTTTCAGGAAGAGCTTATATACATATCTGGAGCTCCTGTTTTGGCAACTGTCTCCCGAAGACACCTCCACATCATTGGGTTCTGGTGACAGGCAGAGCATACGCTTGCAATCCCACAGACCTTTATATATTTTCATACTTTAAAAGCTGCAATCAGAGGTTCTGGCATTCAGTTAACATGGATCTAGGTGCTGAATGAGATATTTCCCTTTGGGACACTGATAGGTCTTGGTACATTGTCAACTACTGTCAGCTATTAAAATAGATTAGGTTGCTTAGATAATCACAAATGTTTGCGAGACAACCTAAAGCTAGGGCAAGATTAAAAGATATGGTTCATCTCCTACATAAATCCACTTCTTCAAAACTGGGAGAGGTAGCTATTTCATCTAATATATTGAAATCAACAAAAAGAGTCAAATAAAGAAGTAAAAACTATGTTCTAAACAAAGTACAAACCTCAGAAAAAAATCTTAAACAGATATAGGAAATTTAACTGATAAAGAGTTCAAAGTAATCCTCATACAGAGGCTCACCAAACTTTGGAGGAGGATAATCACAGTGAGAATATAAAAAAGAGATAGAAAATATAAGAAAGTACCAAATATAAGTTATAGAGGTGAAGAAGACAATAATTGAACCTTAGCCAGTGTGGCTCACTTGGTTGGAGTATCAGTTCATACATTGAAAGGTCATAGATTCAGTTCCTGATCAGCGCACATACTCAGGTTGTGGCTTTGATTCCTGGTTAGTGTGCAACTGAATTATGTTTCTCTCATCTCTCTCTCTTTCTCTCTCCCTCCATCTCCCTCTCTCTAAAAATCAGTGAACATGTCCTCAGGTGAGGATTTAAAAAAAAGAGTATAATAACTGGACTGAAAAGTATACTATAAGTGTTCAACAGCAGACTAGATGAACCAGAAGAAAGTATAAGTAAACTCTAAGACAGAGCTGTGGAACACAACAAATAAGAACAGAAAAAGAAAAAAAAGAATGAAAAAAGTTAAAATAATTTACAGGACTTATGACACAACATAAAACATATTAATATTATGTAATAGAGATCCCACAAGGAGAATAGACAGATAAAAGCACAAAAACTTATATGAAGAAATAATGGCTGAAGGTATTCCAGGATGGCTACAGAGTAGTTGGAAGCTATACTCACATACTACCAGCCCAAGACTGGATTTAGAGCTAAATTATACAGCAAGCAACCTGAATACCCAACTGAAGGCTAGCTGACATGAAATGTTATAACCAAGGATTTTGAAAAGAAGCCACATAGAGACTTGGAAGAAGGGCAGCAACACTGAAAGGGCTAGCCCGTTCATCCAAGTGTGGCAGCAGAAGCTGAGAAGCCAGAGGGATATCGTGGCTGCAAAACCAACTTCCCCCAGGAACATGGGGCCTCAACTCCACACAAGGATTCCCAACCCAGAGCAACAGAAATGGGAAGAGGAGCCTGCATAGGATTTGGTGGTAAAAATCAGTGGAGATTCAGTCTGACTGGGAGACCAAGATGCAACCTTCCCAGGGATGAACAATCCTATTGTTACAACACCGGCCTGTGGAGTGCACTACCTGGTTTTTGACTAGTAGCAAGGCCACTCTGCCATAATTGTGTACTGTGGAGTGGTCTACTAGTTGAACTCAGCAATGACTTTGGGTGCCTCTTTTCATGGGGACTTGTCAGAGACTCAGACAGTGACTAAACTGTGTATATTTGATAAAAAAGGCTGGTCTCCCTGACCTGGATCACACAGCCATTGCCCCTACCCCCACCTACTGACTTCAGTGGCATAGGGGCACTACAGTGTGAAGCAGAGCTGGGAATTTTGGAGCCTGTCTCCCAGGGAAACTTTTGTCCAGGAACAAGGCGAGAAGGTTGGATAGTGTGGCTACATCAAGGGGGGGAGGATCCCACAATGGTTATAAAGATGCTCAAGGACCTTAGGAAAAAAAAAATGGGTGATCTCAGTGTGAACTTAAACGAAGAGAAAGGAAGCATTAAAAATTACACCAAAACCATAAAAACGAACCAGTCAAAAATGCAGAATACAGTATATAAAACAAAGAATATACTAAAAGGAATCAACAGCAGGTTAGAAAAAGCAGATTACTGAGTCAGTGATTTAGAGGACAAGATAATAGTAAGCACCCAAGCAGAGCATCAAAAAGAAAAGAGCATTTTAAAAAATGAGGAAAATTGAAAATGTCTCTAGGATATCAAGTATAATAAAACTCACATCATAGGGGTACCATAATAATAAGTGAGCAAGGGATAGAGAACCTATTTGAAGAAATAATGGCTAAAAACTTCCCTAACCCAGTGAAGAAAAAAAAGTGACATAAGCTCAGGAAGCACAGAGAATCCCAATCAAGATGAATCCAAAGAGACTGACACCAAGACACATCATAATTGAAATGGCAAAGGTTAAAGACAAAGAGAGAATCTTAAGAGTAGTAAGAACAGTTAACTACAAGTGAGTTCCCGTAAGGCTGTCAGCTGGTTTCTCAACAGAAACACTTCTGGCCAAAAGGAAATGGCATAAAATATTCATAGTCATGAAAAGAAAGGATCTAAAACTAAGACTACTCTATCCGCAAAGGTTATCGCTTAAAATTGAAGGCAAAATAAAGAGTTTCCCAGCTGAAAAAAGGCTAATGGAGTTCATTACCACCAAACCAGTATTGCAAGAGATGTTAAAGGGCCTACTTTAAAAGAATATATAGAGAGATGAACATAGGTATAAAGAATAAAATGGCAATAAATAAGTACCTATCAACAATAACCTTAAATGTAAACATATTAAATGTTCCAATAAAAAGACTGAGGGTAGTAGAATGTATAAGAAAACATGACCCATATATATATATATATATATATATATAGTGTGTGTGTCCCGCAAAACAGCTGATATCTCACTTAGTTTTTACTCTATTTCAGGTTTAATTGATCTGAAATAATGGGCTAAGACAGAATAAGCTTTAAACAAAGAAAATGCATCAACTAAACTTATTTATGGGGATACATAAAAGATAAATTTTATGGTACAAAACCAGCAGCAGTTGATGAATGGAGGGCTCACAAATACCAAACAAAATAATTCTTGATGTTTGCAATTCCATTGCTTCCCTTTACCTGCAGTGCCTGGGGTATACTGTATAAGAGATCTACCTCAGAACAAAAATACATACTAGTACAGACTGAAAGTGAAGGGAATATCTTGAATTTTAAAATTTCTGAGTTCTTGTAACATTTAAATTTTTCCTCATGTACAGTGATAAGATGATTGAAAGAAGAGTTGAAAATGGGTCACCTCTGAATTTTCCTTTGGATGTTAAAAGTTTTTTTCTGTCTCCCAGCAATAACCAGCAACCAGCTTCTCATTTCTTTTTCTCTGTCATTCTCAGGTAAGCCGCTGAATATCCCTTGCAAAGCATTCTTTGGATTTAGTGGAGAGTCTGGACCAATGATCTACTGGATGAAAGGGGAGAAGTTTATTGAAGAACTGGCAGGTCACATTAGAGAAGGTGAAATAAGGTACAGAACTTGAATTGCTATTTTTTTTTCTTTGCTGTCTTTGCAGTAGAGAAATGGAACATCCTAAAAGAGTTTCTGCCAGGGATTTTAATTGAAATTTCAAATCATTTCATTTTCTAAAGGCTGATCTGATGGAGAGAGTGAGGTTGGCTGCCTTAAGAAATGAAAATGTTTCAACCTCCAATATACGTAGGTTTTCTCAGAATATGACATGGGATGTAATGACCCCCTCAAAGCTGCCTAAGCAAATTCATCTGAGTTTCCAAAGCTTAGGTTACTGTTACAACTTCTATTCATACCAAAGATACAAACTTTGTAGGTGACTCCTCAGATCACTAAGCAAATGTGATCAAACAACTTTCATATGTTGTAGGTGTAAAGCTACAGTGGCAGTAGTAATCTAGTACCCATCAAAATAACTGTGGACTCTTGTTAAATAGTATTTATTTTTTCCAGTACCAACTGCTCATATAGAAAGTGACTGGTCTTTCAGATTCGTGTCTCCCTGGACTTTTTTTCACTCTCCTGTTATAGAGATATGTCCCTGGTATAAACACATCTATTTTATTGGTTTGCTAATCCTATATAGTATGATTCTTTTGTACAAATAAGGGATAAGTAATTTTCACTACCTCAGTCTGTGGGGTGGCCCTTTGACTTCAGAGATGGTGACATATAATGAACATTTCTCATTCCAATAACAATTGAGACCTTTCCCCTTCCACTCCCATTGAGTCATGTAGTGGGAACCAATCTAATACTTCAGTACAACTAATGTCCAACACATTTTATCAAATATATGGCAATGTAAAAGGAACAAGTATACTTTATCTTATTTACTATTGTTAAATATAATTTATAATAACTACCATGATAGTTTCTATTCATATTTTTACCCAATAATTCCACTCTAAGGGTTCATAACATTGAGAGCCTATGTAAAATATTGACTGTGTTAGCATGTTTCTAGGAAGAAGGTCCATAAAAAGGTGCCTAATAAAATTAGTCATCAGTGAAATGCAAATCAAACCCTTTGATAACACTTCATACTCACCAGGATTATAACAAGTGTTAGAAAGACTTTGAAGAAATTGATACCCTCATATACTACTGGTAGGAGAGAAAACTGGTGCAGCCACTCTGGATAACAACCTGGCCCTGGCCAATGTAGCTCAATTGGTTGAAGTGTCATCCCATGCTCAAAAAGGTGGCAGGTTCAATTCCTGGTTAGTGCACATACCCAGGTTGTGGGTTTGATCCCTGGTTGCAATCTGGTAGTTCCTCAAATGATTAAACATAGAGTTATTAAGAATTTCCCTCCTAGCCGAAACCGGTTTGGCTCAGTGGATAGAGCGTCGGCTTGCGGACTGAAGGGTCCCAGGTTCGATTCCGGTCAAGGGCATGTACCTGGGTTGCAGGCACATCCCCAGTGGGAGATGTGCAGGAGGCAGCTGATCGATGTTTCTCTCTCATCGATGTTTCTAGCTCTCTATCTCTCTCCCTTCCTTTCTGTAAAAAATCAATAAAATATATTTTAAAAAAAAGAATTTCCCTCCTAGATATGTTAATCAAATAAATCAAAACATACATTCCCACAAAAACTTATACACAAATGTTCATAGGATCATTATTCATAATAGATAAAATGTGGAAGTGTCCAAAATATTCATCAACTGATGAATGAATAAATAAAATGTGGTGTATTTATACAATAGAATATTATTGAGCTGTAAAAGAATGAATGAAGTACTAATACAAACTATGACATGGATGAACCTTGAAAACATTGTCATTGAAAAGAGCCAGTAACAAAAGATTACATATTATATGAAATGTCCAAAACAGGCAAATATATATATGCTAGAGGACTGGTGAATGAAATTTGTGCACGGTTAGGGCCCCTAGGTCTGGACAGCAACCAGGGCCAATCAGTTTCCCTGCCTCCCCACCTTTACACCTCCTCCTTCCCTTGCTCCCTCAGAACCCCACCACCACCACTGGTTGCCTGCAATGTTCCGCATTGCCCCCTGGTGGTTAGTGCATGCCATAGCTAGCAATTGAACTCCCAGTCTCCCTGTCAAACTCCCGAGGGGGCACATTGCATAGTAGCCTTTTATATATATAGACTAGAGGCCTGGTGCATGAAATTCATGCACAGGAGGGGGAGGTCCCTCAGCCTGTCCTGCACCCTCTCATAATCCAGGACTCCTTGGGGGATGTCTGACTGCTGGTTTAGGCCCGATCTCACAGTGGGATTGGGCCTAAACCGCAGTTGGACATCCCTCTCGCAATCCGGGACCACTGGCTCCTAACCGCTCGCCTGCCTGCCTCATCACCCCTAACCATTCGTCTGCCTGTCTGATCACTCCTAAACATTCTGCCTGCCTGCCTCATTGCCCCTAACCACTCTGCATTCCTGCCTGCCTGGTTGCCCCAATCACCTCTGCCTCGGCCCCTGCTGCTGCGTCTTCATCCAGAAGGATGTCTGGAATGATGTCCAGAAGGTCCTTTGGCTGTCCAGTCTAATTAGCATATTACGCTTTTATTATTATAGTTAGAAATTATATCAATGGTTTCTTGGTGCTAATGGAATGGAGGGATAAGGGTAGAAACTTAAAGTGTATATTTTTATTTTTGGTATAGTGGACACAATATAGCATAACAAGCACTATTTAAAAGTCTACAGTTCAGTGACATTTAATATATTCACAATGTTGTGCAACCACCACTACTATTTCCAGATAATTTTCATCATCCCAAAAGGAAGCCCTGTACCCATTACATAGTCTTGGGCTTCTTTTTGCAGTAGTGAAAAATGTTACAAAATTGACTATGGTGATGGTTGCACATATCTGTGAATATACTAAAAAACAGAGATTTAAACATTTTAAATGGGTGAATTGAATGATATGTAAATTGTATTTCAATAAAGCTATGTGAAAAATCTAATTTATTGCCTGGCATGAAAGAGATGTTCAGATAAAAAGAATCAATATAACACAATTAGTTATTAACTATTAATTTCCATTTAAACTTTGTTTCCTAATTAGTGGCACTTTATTAGTCAATTTCATATTAAGGTTTATGAAGTTAATGCAACTGGAATTAATTTATTTTTTATTAAATTTATTGGGGTGACATTGGTTAATAGGATAATACAGGTTTTAAGTGTACATTTCTATGATATACAATCTGTATATTGCACTGTGTGCTCACCACTAAAAGTCAAATCATCTGCTATCACCATATATTTTGCCCCTTTTACCCTTTGTTACCTCCAATCCCCTTCCTTCTAATAAACACCATACTTTTGTCTGTGTCTATGAATTTCAGTTTTATATCCCACATATGAATGAAATCATATGGTTTTTAGCTTTTTCTGACTGACTTATTTTGCTTAGAATAATATTTTCAAGGTCCATCCATGTTGTCACAAATATCATGATTTTATCTTATGTCTGAGTAGTATTCCATAGCATACATGTACCATATCTTCTTCATCCAATTCTCTATCAGAGGATATTTTGATTGTCTCCATTTTTAGTAGATACATGGTTAGAATTATTATCAATGTATCTGCCTATAAACAAATTTAAGGGCCATCTTCACTTTTCAGAGAATTAAACTGATACCCAAAGGACAAGTGGTAGGTACAACGGTACCTAGTAGCAAAATTTCCACTACCAAAAAGCTCAGAGCTATGTTTCCTGATCAAAGGTTGTAGTTATATGAGCCTAAGAAATTATCTCCCTTTTCCTGTACATGACTGACTAAATTTGTTAAAATAAACACCTTTTGGGGGGGGGGGGTTATAATGATATACATTAAACAGCACACAATTTAAAGTGTGCAGTCTGTAATTGCTAATTGATATCTGTATATACCTGTCAAACTATCACAATATTCAAGATAATGAACATATCAGTCACACAAGTTCCCTGATACCTTTTTGTAATCCTTCCCTCCTGCCCTTCTTCCACAATAATACTGATTTTCCTGTCACTATAAATCAATTTGCACTTTCTAGAGATTTATATAAATGAAATTATACAGGTTATATGCTTTTTGTTTGCACTATTTAACTTAACACAATTATTTTAAGATTCATCTATCCTTGTAGTATATGTATCAATAGTCATTCTTTTTTGTTGCTGAGTAGTATTTCAATATATGGATATAGACAGCTCAATTATCCATTCACTTGTTAATGGACATTTGGGTTGTTTCCAGTTTGGGGCTATTATACTTGTGAGAAGGTTTTCTTTGAATCACAAGAAATAATTTATCTGCTGAAGTGGACACCCCGTGGTCAACTAAGGACTCTCCAATGTTATCCTATCTAATAAAAGAGAAACATGGTAATTAGCGTACGACTGCTACCCTTCCCATTGGCTAATCAGGCTGATATGCAAATTAACTGCCAGCCAAGATGGCGTCCAGCAGCCAGGCAGCTTAAACTGAACATGAGGCTTGCTTGATTCAGTGACGGAGGACTGCAATGTTCCCCGCCAACCTTACCCGCCTCTGAGCCTGCAGTTTAAGAAACATTGTAACAAATATAGAAGCTAAACAAAACCCCAGAAACCTGCTTTCAGCCGCCGGAATCTCAGAGCTGGAGTTGATACAGAGTTTCGATTATAGAAACTAAACAAACCAGATACCTTCTTTCAGCAGCTGAGGCCTTAGAGCTGTAGCCAGGCTAAAGCTGGCCCAGAATAAAAAAGAAAAAAGAAAAAATGGAGCAGTTGGGAGCTTCAGTCACAGCCTGAAAACAGCCCTCAGCCCCTCACCCAGACGGGCCAGGCACCCCAATGGGGACCCCCACCCTGAAGGGTGTGTGACCAGCTGCAAACAGCCATCATCCCTTCATGCAGGCTGGCCAGGCACCCCAGTGGGGACCCCCACCCTGATCCAGGACACCCTTCAGGGCAAAACAGCCAGCCCCACCCATGCACCAGGCCTCTATCCTATATAGTAAAAGGGTAATATGCCTCCCAGCACTGGGATCAGCGGAGCCGAGAGGCCTCCCAGCACTGGGATCAGCGTGACAGGGGGCAGCACCCAAACCCCCTGATCGCCCTGCGGCTCTCTTTGTGACACGGGGCGGGGCCGCAACCTCCCTATTGGCCCTGCTCTGTTCCTGACAGGGGAAGGCGCCCCAACCCCTGATCGTCCCTGCTATGTGCCAGATAGGGGGGAGCTCCCCAACCCCCTGATCACCCTGCGGCTCTGTATGTAACAGGGTGCAGGGCCCCAACCCCCCCACCCCACAGGCCCTGCTCTGTGTGTGATGGGGTAGAGCCATAACCTCCCCGTTGGCCCTGCCCTGAGTGTGAGAGTGGCGGCACCCCAACCCCCTGATCGGCCCTGCTCTGTGGGTGATAGAGGGTGGCGCCGCAACCCCCCCCCCCACGGGCCCTGCTCTGTGTGTGATGAGGTAGGGTAAAGCCATAACCTCCCCATCGGCCCTGCCCTGAGTGTGACAGTGGCGGCGCCCCAGCCCCCTGATTGGCCCTGTTCTGTGGGTGGTAGAGGGTGGCGCCTCAACCCCCTGATCGGTCCTGCTCTGTGTGTGACAGGGGGCAGTGCCCCAACTCCCCTATCGGCCCTACTCTGTGAGTGACAGGGGGGAGCTCCCCAACCCCCTGATCGACCTTGCTCTGTGCATGACAGGGGGGAGCTCCCCAACCCCCTGATTGACCCTGCTCTGTGCATGACAGGGGGCAGCGCCCCAACCCCCTGATTGGCCCTGCTCTGTGCGTGACAGGGGGTGGCGCCTCAACCTCCCAATCGACCCTGCCTTGAGTGTGACAGGGGGCGGTGCCCCAACCCCCCAATCGGCCCTACCCTGAGCATGACTGAGGGTGGCATCACAACCTCCCAATCTGCCCTGCTCTGTGCATGACAGGGGGTGGTGCTCCAACTCCCCAATCGGCCCTGCTCTGAGCCCGACCAGGGGCTGCACCTAGGGATTGGCCTGCCCTCTGCCACCCAGGAGCAGGCCTAAGCCAGCAGGTCGTTATCTCCCAAGGGGCCCCAGACTGTGAGAGGGCACAGGCCAGGCTGAGGGACCCCGCTCCTCCCCCCCCCCAAGTGCACAAATTTTTGTACACCGGGCCTCTAGTTATATATAATAAAAGGGTAATATGCAAATTGATCCTAACAGCAGAAGGACTGGGAATGACTGGTCACTATGACACACACTTGCCACCAGGGGGCAGATGCTCAATGCAGGAGCTGTCCCCTGGTGGTCAGTGCACTCCCACAGGGGGAGCTCTGCTCAGCCACAAGCCAGGCTGATGGCTGCCAGCACGGCAGTGGTGGCAGGAGCCTCACCCTCCTCCTCAGCAGCACTAAGGATGTCTGACTGCAGCTTAGGCCTGGTCCCCACTGGCAAGTGGACATCCCCCAAGGGCTTCTGGGCTGCCAGAGGGATGTCTGACTGGCAGCTTGGGCCAGATCCCCCCAGGGAGCAGGCCTAAGCCAGCAGGTGGATATCCTCTGAGAGTCCCAGACTGCAAGAGGGCATAGGCTGGGCTGAGGGACCCCCCCAAGTGCACAAAATTTTTGTGCACCGGGCCTCTAGTTAAGTAATAAGAGCCTAGAGGCTATTTGCTGACAAGGATTTCTCACTTGTTCTGTATACTGGGAAAAACTTCAGATTGAACTCTCAGTTTTCCACACTATGCCTTGCTCACTTAAGCTGTCTGAGTCAACTTTTATTAAGGACTAAGACCTGCCCTGTCCAATTAAAACTGCACCATGTAGATAACTCATTTACATTAAAAGGACCTAATTGAGAATCTGGGTGGGAACAAAAGACAGCCTCCCCTTTGTCTAGGTGGAACACAATTTAAGTTGCTATCTGACTCAGTGTCTCCCTAGCTATAGCTCTTTTTGCTCAAATAAGTACTTACTAGTATTATTCTTTACTAAATTATAAAATTAATTTGGGTTTACAGATAAGCTGCTATGAACATTCATGTATGCTTCTTTGTATGTACATGTATTTCCTTTTTTCTTGGCTAAGTAACTTGACATGGAGATACTGGATTATATAGCAGGTATAAATTTAACTTTTTAGCTCATTTTAAATAAGAACTTTATTTTTTAGAGTAATTTATGATTTACTTATAAATTGTGAAGACAGTGTCTTAGTTTGCTCAAGTATATAAAAAATTCCATAATCTGAGTGGCTTAATCAACACATTTAATTCTCATAGTTCTTTTTCTGGAGACTGGAAAGTCTAAGATCAAGGCACCAGCAGATTCAATGGCTGATAAGAGACCACATCTGGTTCACAGATGGCAGTCTTTTCACTGTACCCTCCCATGTCTTCACAGGATGGAAGACGGGAGAGAGAGCTCTCTAGAGTCTCTTTTATAAGGGCACTAATGCAATTCAGTAGTGGTCTACTCTCATGACCTAATGACCTTCCAAAAGCCCCACCTCCTAATTCTTCACATTAGGGGTTAGGGTTTCAATATATGAATAAGGGGGAGGGACAAACATTCAGTTCATAGCAGATAGTATAGAGGATATCTATATACCCTATACCCAATTTTCCATGTTATTAACATCTAAATTACTATCATGCATTTGTTCCAATTAATGAACCAAAACTAATTATGAATTAAAGTTCCCATTTTATTCAGATCTCCTTAGTTTTTAACCACTGTACTTTTTCTTCTCCAGGATTATTTAGCTTCTCAAATATCTGCAAAGCTATATTCCAAAGTAGTTATACCATTTTTTAAAAGTTAGGCAGTGCTGCTACTCTCAGTTCTCAAACATCTCCCATCTTAATTCCAATCTCAATCAAGTTGTTTGTGGAAAAAATGTCTCAGTTGTTGAACAAAACTTTGGTTCTCCACCCAATAACCCTTTCATGCTGATACCTGTTTATATCTCTCAGGTGAAAATTAAAGGAGAGAATGCATGAGTATGAGTCAGTTTACTGCTAAATTTTGAATTATTAACATCTCAGGAAATTGTGCAGTGAATATTTGCATGCTTTTTTGGCTTTTGTTGCTACTTATTATTATTATTAAATATGTATAGTAAGTCACCATGTGTCCTAAGAAGGTTAGTGATAGAAGTAAAGTGAAAAGGAAAGTTCTGTAAACAATGATAGAGGTTTGAAAAGAAATAATTCCAAAGTATGATAGAGGTATCCTTGTATCTGATCTGGTGACTGAGCATGGCATAGCAAAATCAATGATTAGCACAAATTTAAAACATAAAGAGGCCATAAAGAGTACTGATGTTGCCGAACCGGTTTGGCTCAATGGATAGAGCTTCGGCCTGCGGACTCAAGGGTCCCAGGTTCGATTCCAGTCAAGGGCATGTACCCTGGTTGCGGGCACATCCCCAGTTGGGGGCGTGCAGGAGGCAGCTGATCGATCTCTCTCATTGATGTTTCTAACTCTCTATCCCTCTCTCTTCTTCTCTGTAAAAATTCAATAAAATATAGTTAAAAAAAAAGAGTACTGATGTTGCTAAGGGTATGGAAGTGCTCATGAAACAAGCAATTGAAGAGAGAAAAAAATGTTTTTGATTTGGATAAATGAAAAGCAGTTAGCTGGTGATAGTATTTTGGAGGCAATGATATGTGAAAAAGCAAAAATGCTGCATACTGACCTCTTGAAAGACTCCCCTGGAATGAGTGTTGAAAGTGATTAGTTTACAACTAGCAGGGGGTGGTTTGATAAATTTAAGAAAATAAGTGGCATTTATAGTGCAGTGAGGCATGGGGAGGCTGCAAGTTCTAGCAATGTAGCTGCTGATAATTCTGTGACAGAATTTCAAGAATATGTAGAGGCCGAGGGATTTGTTACCCAAGACATGTTCAATTGTGATGAGACAGGCCTATTCTGGAAGAAAATGCCAAAGAAGACTTACATCACAAAGGAGGATATGTCATTACCAGGACACAAGCCAATGTAGAAAAGGCTGACATTATTCTTGTGTAGGAATGTGAGCAGTGAATTTGAATTGAAGCCTCTACTTGTTTACTATTCTGAATAACCGTGAGTTTTCAAAAACAATGTCATGGGAAAAAAGTTAAATGTGATATGGAGGGCTAACAGCAAAGCTACTTTTAACTGAGTGGTTCATGAAGTGTTTGCCCCAAGTGTGAAGAAATACTTTCTGGGGAAAGAAAAAAAAAATGCCACCAGGGCACTTTATTTTTTCTAAATTTAAAAATTTTTTATTGTTTAAAGTTTAACATAAATCTCATTTCCCAACTGACCACTCCCCAGCCACCTAAACGCCCCCTCCCAGCACATGCCCTCACCTCCCCACCCACCATCTCTGTTAATTGGTTATGCTCATAGGCATACATACAAGTCCTTTGGTTGATCTGTTACCACCTCAAAGTCCCCCCACCCCCTGTCTTCCCTCATAGGTTGGACTGTCTGCTTGATGCTTTTTTGACTCTGGATCTATTTTTGTTCATCAGTTTATGTTGTTCATTATATTCCACAAATGAGTGAGATCATGTGATATATATCTTTCTCTGACTGGCTTATTTCGCTTAGCATAATGCTTTCCAGTTCCATCCATGCTGTTGCAAATGGTAAGAATGCCTTCTTTTTTACAGCAGCATAGTATTCCATTGTGTAGATGTACCACAGTTTTCTAATCCACTCATCTGCTGATGGGCACATAGGCTGTTTCCAAATATTAGCTATGGTAAATTGTTCTGCTGTGATCATAGGGGTGCATATATCCTTTCTGATTGGTGTTGCTGTTTTCTTGGGATATATTCCTAGAAGTGGGATCACTGGTTCAAATGGAAGTTCCATTTTCAATTATTTGAGGAAACGCCATACTGATCTCCACAGTGGCTGCACCAGTCTGCATTCCCACCAGCAGTGCAACAGGGTCCCTTTTCTCCACATCCTCTCCAGCACTTGTCATTTGTTGATGATAGCCATTCTGACAGGTGTGAGATGGTACCTCATTGCTATTTTGATTTGCATCTCTCAGATGAATAGTGACTTTGATCATGTTTTCATATGTCTCTGGGCCTTCTTTATGTCCTCTTTTGAAAAGTGTCTATTTGGTCCTTTACCCTTTTTTTGATTGGATTGTTTCTCTTTCTTTTGTGAAGTTGAATGAGTCCCCTATAAATTTTGAAGATTAAACCCTTATTGGAAATAACATTGGCAAATAGGTTATCCCATGCAGTGGGCTTTCTTGTTGTTTTGTTGATGTTTTTTTTCGCTGTGCAGATTTTTTTTTTTAATATATATTTTATTGATTTTTTACAGAGAGGAAGGGAGAGAGATAGAGAGTTAGAAACATCGATGAGAGAGAATCATCGATCAGCTGCCTCCTGCACATCTCCTATTGGGGATATGACCGCAACCCAGGTACATGCCCTTGACCGGAATCGAACCTGGGACCTCTCAGTCCGCAGGCCGACGCTCTATCCACTGAGCCAAACCGGTTTCGGCCGCTGTGCAGATTTTTTGTTTGTTTGTTTGTTTTGTTGTTTGTGTTTTTATGAAGTCCCATTTGTTTATTTTTCTCCTTAGTTTCCATTGCCCTAGGAACTGTACAGGTAAAGATGTCTGCTATTAAGCTGCCTATGGCTTCTTCTAAGACTTTTATGGTTTCCCATCTTACATTTAAGTCCTTTAACCATTTTGAGTTTATTTTTGTGTATGGTGTAAGTTGGTGTTCTAGTTTCACTTTTTGCATGTATCTATCCAATTTTCCCAACACCATTTATTGAAGAGACTGTCTTGACTCCTTTGTATGTTCTTGCCTCCTTTGTCAAATATTAATTGAACATAATGGCTTGTGTCAATTTCTGGGATCTCTGTTCTGTTCCATTGGTCTATATGTCTGTTCTGATACCAGTACCAGGAAGGATTGAGAACAGTGTCTTTGTAGCATAGCTTGATATCTGGTATTGAGATTCCCTCTAACTCTGTTCTTCTTTTTCAAGATTGCTGCAGCTATTTGGGGTCTTTTTTATCCCAGATGAATTTTTGGAGAGTTTGTTCTAGGTCTTTGAAGTATGCCATTGGTATTTTAATGGGGATTGCATTGCATTTATAGATTTCTTTGGGTGGTATGGACATTTTAATGATGTTGATTCTACCAATACATAAACACGGGGTATTCTACCATTTGTTTATGCATTCTTTATCTCTTTTTTTCTGTGTCGTATAATTTTCTGAATACAGGTCCTTTACTTCCTTTGATAAATTTATTCCTAGGTTTCTTAATTTTTTTATTGCAATGGTAAATGGGACATTTTAAAAAATTTCTCTTTCTGTGAGTTCATTATTGGTATATAAAAAAGCCATAGAGATATGGGTATTAATTTTGTACCTGCTACATTGCCAAATTAATTTATTAAATCAAGTATTTTTTATGGAATCCTTAGGGCTTTCTATGTACAATATCATGTCATCTGCAAAAAATGACAGTTTTATTTATTCTCTTCCAATTTGGATGCCCTTTGTTTCTTCTTCTTGTCTGATCGCTATGGTTAGTACTACTAGTACTATGTCAAACAGGAGTGGTGAAAGTGGGCTTCCCTGTCTTGTTCCTGTTCTTAGGGGAAATGGTTTTAGTTTTTGCCCATTGAATATGACATTGGCTGTAGGTTTGTCATACAAGGCTTTTATTATGTTGAGGTATGATCCCTCTATTCACACTCTGCTAAGAGTTTTTTATCAGAAAAGTGTGTTGGATTTGTCAAATGCCATTTCTGTACCAATTGCTATGATTAATTGATTTTTGTCTCTCAATTTGTTTATGTGATGTATCACATTTATTGATTTGCGTATATTGTACCACCCTCGCATCCCTGTGATAAATCCCACTTAATCATGGTGTATGATCTTTCTAATGTAATGCTGGATCTGATTTGCTAGAAATTTGTTAAGGATTTTAGCAACTATGTTCATCAGGGATATTGGCCTATAATTCTCTTTCTATGTAGTGTCCTTATCTGGTTTTTTGAGATTAAGGTAATGCTGGCTTCACAGAAAGAGCTTGGAAGTGTGCCTTCCTCTTAAATTTTTTGGAATAGTCTGAAAAGGATAAGTTTTAGCTCTTTTTTGAATGTTTGGTAAATTTTCCCTGTAAAGCCAACTGGCCCTGGGCTTTTGTTCACTGGAAGTTATCTTGATAACTGCTTCAATTTCCTCCTTAGTTATTGGCCTGTTGAGATTTTTTTATTCTTCTTGGTTGAGTTTTGGAAAGTTGTATTTTTCTAGGAATATATCCATTTCCTCTAGATTGTTTAGTTTGTTGGAGTAGAGTTGTTCATAGTAATTTTTTACTATGCTTTGTATTTCTGTAGGGTCTGTTGTTATTTCGCCTCTTTCATTTCTGATTTTGTTTATTTGGGTCCTCTCTCTTTGCTTCTTCTTGGTGAGCCTGGCCAGAGGTTCATCAATCTTGTTTATCCTTTCAAAGAACCAGCTCTTGGATTCACTGATCTTTTGTATTTTTTTTTTCTCTATATCATTTATTTCTTCTCTGATTGTTATTATCTCCCCTTCTGCTCACTCTGGGCTTTTCTTGTTGCTCTCTTTCTAATTCTTTAAGTTGTAGGGATAGATAGTTTATTATCATTTTTTCTTGTTTTTTTTTTGAGGTAGGCCTGTAATGCTATGAACTTCCCTCTCAGGACTGCTTTCACTGTGTCCCAAATGTTTTGGATTGTTGTGTTTTCATTTTAATTTGCTTCCAGGATGTTTTTAATTTCTTCTTTGATCTCTTTGGTAACCCAATCATTTTTTAATAGCATGCTATTCAGCCTCCAAGTGTTTGAATTTTTTGATTGTTTTTATTGTAGTTTATTCCTAATATTATGCCATTGTGGTTTAAGAAGATGATTGATATGATTTCAATCTTCTTGAATTTTGGGAGACCTTGTTTGTGACCCAATATGTGGTCTATCTTTGAAAATGACTCATGTGCACTTGAGAAGAATGTATATTCTGTTGCTTTGAGGTGAAATGTTCTGAAGATGTCAATAAATTCCATCTGATCTAGTGAGTCATTCAGGATTGCTGTTTCTTTGCTGATTTTTTGTCTAGAGGATTTATCCAGTGATGTCAGTAGAGTATTAAAGTCCCATACTATAATCCTATTGCTGTCAATCTTTCCCTTTATTTCTTCATTTTTTTATGTATTTGTGTGTTCCTGCATTGGGTGCATATATGTTTACCAGAGTTACTAGTATATCTTTTTGTTGTATTGATCCCTTTTGTATTATGAAGTGACATTCCTTATCTATTGTTATGGCCTTCACTTTTAGGTCTGTTTTGTCAAATATAACTATTGCTACCCCAGCTTTTTTTTTTTTTCATTCCCATCTGCCTGAAAAAAAAATATTTTTCCATCTTTTTACTTTCAATCTGTGTGAGTCTCTTGTTCTGAGATGGGTCTCTTGTAGACAGCATATATATATATGGGTCATGTTTTCTTATCCATTCAGCCACTCAATGTTTTTTGGTTGGTGCATTTAGTCTATTAATGTTTAAATTTATTATTCATAGGTACTTGTTTTTAGCCATTTATATTTTTGGTGACTGTGTTTCTTCTGCTCCCTCCCTTTTTTTTCTTCTTAGAGCAGTCTCTTTAGCATTTCTTGCATTGCTGGCTTGGTAGTGATACTCCTTTAGCCCTTTTTTTGTCTGTGAAGCTCCTGATTGCCCCTCCAATTTTGAATGATATCCTTGCTAGATAAAGTATTCTTGGATTCAGTTTCTTGCTTTGCATTACTTTATATACTTCATTCCATTCCCTTCTGGCCTGATGTGTTTCTGTTGAAAAATCATTTGACAATGTAATGGGAGATCCTTTTTAGGTTACTCCCTATCTCTCTCTTACTGCTTTTAAGATTCTCTCTTTGTCATTAACATTTGCCATCATAATTACAATGTGTCTTGGGGTGGGTCTTTGGGGTTCAACTTGTTTGGGACTCTCTCTGCTTGGGTGACTTTTTACTTCCTCATATCAGGGAAATTTTCTGTTATTACTTCTTCAAATAGGTACTCTAATTTTTGCTGCTCTTCTTGTACTTCTGGCACCCCTATTACATGTATGTTACTTCATTTCATGTTGTCTCAAAGCTCTCTTAATGTCTCCTCCTTCTTTCTATTTTTTTTTTCTGTAATTGTTTTGGCCTTCACTTTGAGGTCTGTTTTGTCAAATATAACTATTGCTACCCCAGCTTTTTTTTTTCATTCCCATCTGCCTGAAAAAAAATATATTTTTCCATCTTTTTACTTTCAATCTGTGTGAGTCTCTTGTTCTGAGATGGGTCTCTTGTAGACAGCATATATATATATATATCATGTTTTCTTATCCATTCAGCCACTCAATGTTTTTTGGTTGGAGCATTTAGTCTATTAATGTTTAAATTTATTATTCAGATTGAACTTGTTTCTCTGTCCTGTCTTCTAGCTCACTAATTCAGTCCTCTGCTTCTCTGAGTCTACTGTTGAAGCCTCCCATCGTGTTCTTTATTATAGTTATATCACTTTTGATTTCTTCTTGGTTCTTACATAGGTTGTTGATTTTCTAGTCCATCAAGTTTATGAACTGTATGACCATTAACCTGAATTCTTTTTCAGATTCTTTTTCATTTAGTTCCTTTCCCCACCCAATTCCTCCTTTTTTCCCCCCCCTTAGGGGTTGCTTTTTTGTCTCCGCATTTCTGCTGTTGCTAAAAGTCCAGGCACCCAGTTGTGTGGGACCTGAGCTGTCGCAAAAGGCTTGGCAGGAGTGTTGTATATGCCAATAGTCAGGAGGTTGGCTCAGGGGCCCAGGAGATGTGGCTGCTGTGGTCCTGGTGGGGTTTGTACGTGCTGACATTCAGGGTGCAGGCTCAGGATATGTGGGACCTATGCTGCCAGGGTGGGTAGGCAGGAAGGGAACACACTCCAGAACTCACAGTAGCCTGAGACCAATATGGTTGAAGTCAGTGCCCATGAGTTTGCAGCTGTGGTAGCATGTCTTTGTCCAGATTGGGTCTCAGTTTTCATCTAAGGCCAGTCTGGGTGGTGGTAAGGCCGGGCTCCTAGTCACAGCAGATCTGCTCTTCAAGATGGCGTGGTTTTCTGTACCAGCACCAGCTGCCAGGGATTGCCTGCAACAGTAGCAGTGGCTCCCTGTCCAAGAGAGCCAGGTCCATCAGCCCTGAAAGTCTTGCAGGCTCTAACTGTCCCTTCACGCGTGTGCGCACACACACACACACACACACACACACACACACACACACACACCCTACACATTCACACACTCCACTTTCACTCCCTCACTCTCTCACAATCTCTCCCACACTGCCATCCTGCTGGCCACCATCTTCCAAGTCCCCAGCACTTCTTGTAATTTACAATTTCCCTGCCCACCCTCCAGGATTGGAGGCCGAATTTGTGGAGTATAGCTTCATCACTGTTAGGTTCTTGCCACCTAACACAACTCCACTCATCCTACCCATGGACCAGCAGGTAATTTCTAATATTAAGAAATTCTACACAAAGGCACTGTTTTGAGGTGACCTATGAAATTCATTTAACCCTCAGGAAATTGTGGAAGGAACATTTTAATATCATCAATTGCTTGAGGCTCATAGACAAAGCATGGGGGAAGTGTCTTCCAGGACCATGCAATCAGCCTGGAAGAAATTGTGGCCTGAGTCTGTTGCTGAAAGAGATGTTGAGTTCTTTGAGGATAAGCCTGTGTCTGTTCTTGAGGATATTGTGTCTCTGAGAAAATCCATGGATGATAATTATGTATAGGAATTGGAGGACTGCAATCCTGAGCTGACCACGGAGGAACTACAAGACCTTCAGATGTAGCAGCAATAGATGAAAGCTGAGGAGTTGTCTTTGGAGGGGAAAGAAAGGGAGGCAATTCCTACTTCAGTAATTAAGGAAAAGGTTTGGAAATTGGGATAAAGTCAAAGTTTTATTAAGACATATCACCCTGACAAAGAAGTAGCAAACTGTAAATTTGTTCAATGACAGTGCAGTGTCTCACTTCAGGCAATTGTTAAAATACATGCAAAAACAAACCTCATTGGATAGGTTTTTAGTAAATCAGAGACCCAGTGAGCCTGAAGCAAGTTCCAGAGGAGCAAAGAGACAAAAAAGAGAGAGAACCATTGAAGAACAGCTACCTGAAGAGGGCACCTCTTCCAAACAATATCCCACCATCCTTTCTCTCATATTCAGTTATCAATAGCTCTCAACATTAAAGTTAGTTCTAGTGTGTACATAAATTTTAATTTTTTTACTGTACATTTCATTTCTTTTTTGTTAAATTTTCATCTACATTGCATGCCCTTTTTAAAAACTTTATTTATAAATCAAACAGTACATTAGACATGTACTGTTTATAAGCAAGGTTAAAACAGGAAATAGTTTGGGGGACTGGAACTAATTCAATTTACATTATTTGTAATTAAAAAAAGATTCATTTTTTTTAAACAAATCACTTCTCAAACAACCTTCCAAAATAACTTAAGTTCAAGAACTGAGGTTCCACTACAAATGATTAGAGTAAATGGGAGACAAAACATACATATATGAAAGTTAAGTCTAGCTCAAACCATTATATTAGGTGCCAAATGAGTCAACCATATAATAAGCACAATAGGAAGTCAAGCTTTCAGGACTTTCAAAACACTGTTGTTTATTCAATTCTGTTGCAGCTGCTTTCTTCAACCGCCCTAACCCGCCCAGTAAAAGAGGATACATACCTATACTAGTATTTACAGAGAAGGAAAGTAACATGGAATTTATTTTGAAAAACTCACAAAACCCAACTATAGAGGCCTTCAGAGAAGTGAAAAGAGGCAAGAATTCCTGGCCAAGATAAACAAACAGTTGGCCATTTTGTCACATTAATTGTGTGATCTATGATATATTTGGGAGCTTGTGTGTGTGCATGGATTCCTCAGGTTATGGCCATTTATGTTAACACAGAAGTTAATTACTAGATTCTCTCTTTTAGTCTACAAAGTCAATATCCTTGAAACAAAACATCCAAGATTTTTACATGATATGTCAGATTGTAACAAATCTGGTATTTTTTTTTAAATAATTGCTAATCATACCATTAGTTCAGCCAAGAAAAAGATCTGCATTCTTTACTAACCCACACATTTTCTCCAAAGGGAACAGTTCTGAAGGCAGAATGCTGAAGATGTTAAGTAGGGTATTCCTCTCAAAACCCTTGTTGGAAACAAAATTTCCTTTTAGAGATGCCTGTCTTTTCCTTGGGGCATTGTATTTGCTTCATATTTTAATTGAATCATAGCTCTTGTTTTGTGCACTTATGTCAGAAGTGCACTGCCTAGTTGATCTAGGCAGGGATGTAAATAAATTGCTCCCAGTAAGTTAAATTATGGAGGAACTGCCACAGAGGCACTAGATACCATGGAGACTGGCTGCATTGCCTAGCATTTTGTTTTCTGGAGAGCAGCTTGGTCCTAGATGAGTGTGTAACAACTCTTTAACTCTTGGTATTTTCCAACAAGAATAGAAAACTTTGAAAGCAAAGTTACTTAAAAAAACCTTCAATATTTATCAACACTTGATAAAATAATGTCACTCAGACTACAGTAAGTGCAACTTCTGTATTCAGCAGTTCCCCTGCAGTTTGACTGACAGATTTCATCAACTCCTGACCAGGATTTGGGAATTCTCATTTGTCTTATCTCTGCTTACATTGACCACCATGATTCATTGCATCTCCTGACTTGCAACCTATTTGTTACCAAAGCACTCAGACTCAACTCTGGGCATACAGACTTCACTTTATCTCTTTTTAGGCAGACATTGGCATAGTCCTCTTAAGTCTCTGAGCCCTAAAGGAACCTGAACCCAAATGTAGTATCCACTCTCAACTGCCAAAATATCCCAAATAACTATATCACAGCCTTTTCACTGACCCTTGAAGATGTCATTTGTAGGAATGTTAAGGTAATTTGCTGTGATTGTGCAAATTTGTGGATTTTTTTAATTTTAAAAGTTGCTTATTACTTTATTTATATTGAATTTAATGGTTTTATTTTTATTATTGTATTTTTGTTAATCTTTACTCGATATTTTTCCACTGATTTTTAGGGAGAGTGGAAGAGGGAGAGAAATAAAGAGAGAAACATTGATGTGAGAGAAACACATCTATTGGTTGCTTCTTGCACGGGCCCTGACCAGGCCCCAGGCCAGGGAGGAGCCTGTAACCAAGGTACATGCCCTTGACCAGAATCAAACTCAGAACCCTTTGGTCTACAGGCCAATGCTCTATCCACTGAGCCAAATGGGAATAAAAAGGAATCAACTTTTGAATTTCACATGCTGATCTAATTTTTGTGGGTTTTGTTTGTTTTGGTTTTTTATTCTTTATTGATTAAAGTTTTACATATGTCTCCCCCCCCCATTAACCTCTCCCTGACCAACCCACACCCCAGCACATGACCTCATGCCCCTAGCAACTGTTTTCACTGGTTATGCTTATATGCATGCATGCAAGTCCTTTAGTTGATCTGTTACCTCCTGCTCACCCTCATTGCCTTCTCTCACAGGTTTGATGGTCTGTTCCATGCTTCTCTGTCTCTGGATCTATTTTTGTTCATCAGTTTATGTTGTTCATTTTATCACACATATGAGTGAGATCATGTGATATTTATCTTTCTCCAACTGCCATATTTCACTTAGCGTAATTCACTCCAGTTCCATCCATGCTGTTGCAAATGGTAAGAACTCCTTCTTTTTATAGCAGCAGAGTATTACATTGTGTAGATGTACCACAGTTTTTAATCCACTCATCTTCTGCTGGGCACTTAGAATGCTTCCAAATCTTAGCTATTGTAAATTGTGCTGCTATGAACATAGGGGTGCATATATCCTTTAACCATTTTGAGTTTATTTTGGTGTATGGTGTAACTTGGTGAACTAGTTTCATTTATTTTATTTTATTTTATTTTTTTTGCATATATCTGACCAGTATCCCCAACACCATGTATTAAAGAGATTGTGTGTTCTTGCCTCCTTTGTCAAATATTAATTGAGCTTAAATGGCTTAGGCCAATTTCTAGGTTCTCTGTTCTGTTCCATTGGTCTATATGTCTGTTCTTGTACCAGTACAAAGCAGTTTTGAGAACCATGGCTTTCTGTTATAGCTTGATATCTGGTATATTGATCCCTCCACCTTTGTTCATTGTTCTCAGGATTGCTGTGGCTATCCGGGGTATTTTTTATTCCAGATGAATTTCTGGAGAGTTTGTTCTAGGTCTGTGAAATATGCCATTGGTATTTTAATGGGGAGTGCATTGAATCTATAGATTGCTTTGTGTAGTATGGACATTTTAATGATGTTGATTCTACCAATCCAAGAACATGGTATGTTCTTCCATCTGTTTATGTCTTCCTCTATCTCTTTTTATCTGCATCTTGTAGTTTTCTGAGTACAGGTCTTCTACCTCCTTAATTAACTTTATTTCTAGGTATCTTAATATTTTTGGTGCAATGATAAATGGGATTTTTTAAAAATTTCTCTTTCTGTGAGTTCATTATTGGTGTATAAAAAAGCCATAGATTTCTGGATATTACTTTTGTATCCTGCTACATTGCTGAATTCATTTATTAATTCTAGTAGTTTTATGATGGGGTCTTCAGGGTTTTCTGTGTACAATATCATGCCATCTGCGGATAATGACAGTTTTACTTCTTCCTTTCCGATTTGGATGCTTTTTAATTTTTCTTCTTGTCTTATCGCTATGGCTAGCACTTCCAGTACTATGTTGAACAGGAGTGGTGAAAGTGGGCATCCCTGCCTTGTTCCTATTCTTAGGAAAAATGAGTTTAGCTTTTGCCCATTGAGTATGATGTTGGCTGTAGGTTTGTGATAAGGCTTTTATTATGTTGAATTATGATCACTCTATTCCCACTTTGCAGAGAGTTTTTATCAAGACAGTGTATTGGATTTTGTCAAATGCTTTTTCTGCATGTGATTATGTGATTTTTCTATCTCAATTTGTTTATGTGATATATCACATTTATTGATTTGCAGAAATTGTACCATCCTTGCATCTCCGGAATAAATCCCCCTTGGTCATCATGGTATATATGATCTTTCTAATGTAATGCTGGATCCGATTTGCTAGAATTTTATTGCGAATTTGAGCATCTATATTCATCAAGGATATTGGCTTGTAGTTCTCTTTCTTTGTGGTGTCTTTATCTGGTTTTAGAATTAGGGTAATGTGGGCTTCATAGAAAGGGCTTGGAAGTGTGCCTTCCTTTTGAATTTTTTGGAATAGTCTGAGTAGGATAGGTTTTAGTTCTTCTTTGAATGCTTGGTAGAACTCTCCCATAAAGCTGTCCAGACCAGGGCTTTTGTTTGTGGAAGATTTTTGATGATGGCTTCAATTTCGTCAGTAGTTATAAGCCTATTCAGGTTCTTCTTTTTTATTTTTCCTGATTGAGTTTTAGATGCTTGTATTTTTCTAAGAATATTTCCATTTCATCTAGGTTGTCCAGTTTGTTGGAATAGAGTATTTTTTCATAATCCTTTGTATTTCTGTGGGGTCAGTTGTTACTTCACCTCTTTCATTTCTGACTTTGTTTATTTGGGTCCTTTCTCTTTGCTTCTTGGTGAGCCTGGCTACAGGTTCATCAGTCTTGTTTATCCTTTCAAAGAACTCGCTCTTGATTTCATTGATCTTATTTATTTATTTATTTATTTATTATTTATTTTTGTCTCGATGTCCTTTATTTCCTCTATGATCTTTATCATTTTCTTCCTTCTGCTTACTCTAGACTTTTCTTGTTTCTCTCTTTCAAATTCTTTGAATTGTCGATTTAGATAATTTATTACCACTTTTTTTTTTTTTTTTGAGGTAGGCTTGTAGAGCCATGAACCTCCCTCTAAGGACTGCTTTCACTGTTTCCCATAGATTTTGGATTGTTGTGTTTTCATTGTTGTTTTTTACCTGGATGTTTTTTATTCCTTTTTTTAATCTCTTTTTAACCCAATCATTGTTTAATAGCATTCTATTTGTCTCCAAGTGTTTGGTTTTTTTAAATTGTTTTTATTGTAGTTGATTTCTAATTTTATGTTATTGTGATCTGAGAAGATGCTTGATAAGATTTCTATCTTCTTAAATTTGAAGAGACTTTGCCTGTGACCCAATATGTCATCTATGTTTGAAAATGTCCCATGTGCACTTGAGAAGAATGTATATTCTGTAACTATGTAGTAAAATCTTCTGAAAATGTCAATTCCATCTGATCTAGTGAGTCATTTAGGATTTCTCTTTCTTTGCTGATTTTTGTTTAGAGGCTTTATCTAGTGGTGTCAATGGGGTATTAAAGTCCCCTACTATGGTCATATTGCTGTCTATCTCTCCCTTAATATCTTCCAGAAGTTTTGTTTTTTTTTTTTTTATGTATTTGGGTGCTCCTGTATTGGGTGAATTTATGTTTACCAGAGTTATATCTTCTATTTGAATTGCTCCCTTTAGTATTAGCAAGTGGCCTACCTTATCTCTTGTTATGGCCTTCACTTTGGGGTCTAATTTGTCAGATATAAGTGTTTCTACCCCAGCTTTTTTACATTTCCATTCCCCTGAAAAATTTTTTTTTCCATCACTTCACTATCAGTCTGTGTGAGTCATTTGTTCTGAGTGGGTCTCTTGTAGACAGCATATACATGGGTCATTTTTTCTTATCCATTCAGCTACCATCTGTCTTTTGGTTGGAGCATTTAATCCATTTATGTTTATGGTTATTATAGATAGGTACTTTTTTCGCTATTTTTATGCTTTATGCCTCTGTTCCCTCTTCCCTTCCTATTTTTTTTTTCTTTTTACAATGGTCCCTTTAGCATTTCTTGTATATCTGGATTGTTGGTAATAAAATTCCTTAGCCCTTTTTTGTCTGTGAAACTCCTGATTTCACCTTCAATTTTGAATGTTAGCTTTGCTGGGTATAGTATTCTTGGATTTAGTCCCTTGCTTTGCATCACTGTATATTTCATTCCATTACATTCTGGCCTGATGTGATTCTGTTGGGAAATCAGTTGATAATCTAATGAGAACTTTCTGTCTCTCTCTCTGGCAGCCTTTAAGATTTTTACTTTGCTATTGGTGTTTTACAATTTAATTATGATGTGCCTTGGTGTCGGTCTTTTTGGGTTCATCTTGTTTGGGACTTGGTGAGCTTCTTGGACTTGTGTGAGCTTTTTCTTCCTAGTATCAAGGATGTTTTCTGTCATTATTTCTTCAAACAGGTTTTCTGTTCCTTGTAAGCTTCCTTGCTTTCTGGCACCCCTATTATGCGGATATTGTTCCATTACTTGTTGTCCCAAAGCTCCCTTAGGCTCTCCTCCTCCTTTTAAGTTTTTTTTTTTCTTTCAGTTGCTGCTCTGCTTGGATGTTTCTTCCTACCTTGTCTTCTAGCTTGTTGATGTGGTCCTCAACTTCTAGTATACTGTTGATGCCTTCTATTGTGTTCTTTATTGCAGCTATGTCATTCTTCATTTTTTCTTGGTTCTTCATTTCCCCTTGATTCATACACATGTTGTTGAATTTGTCTTCCATCCTTTTCAGCTTCCTTATCACCATTGCTCTGAATTCTTTCTCTGACAAATTGCTTTCCTCCATTTCATTTACTTTCTTTTCTGGTGTTTCTTTTCTTTCATATGGGGGATGTTTCTTTGTCTGCCCACTTTTTCTCCTCTCAGGGTTTCTTGTTATGTAGCTTACTCTCTACCACGATGACCAAAAGGCAAAAAATACAACTTGACAAGACATGACACAGAGGGAACAAAACAGGAATGTATTCATGACACTGATAACCCCAAATAATGGTGACCACCAGAGAAAATAGAATTAGAGAAGAGAAAAAGCACAAAAATGATATTGAGAAAAGGAAAATTGGCAAGAGAGAATTAAAAAAGAATAAAAAAGAAGGGGTAATATACTTATATGGGGAGAAATCTACACAAAACCAACAAATTAACCTAAAAATTCAAACAACAAACACTCAGAAAAAAAGGGGCAGGGGCTGAATATGAAGAGGCAGAGCTTATTTCCAGAAAGTAAGGTAAAGGAATTGAATCAATGGGGGAATGGCCATAATTGAGTATAGAGGAGGTAGGCAGAGAATGAGTGTATAAGAAGAAAGGTAAAAAACAACATACTCAAAAAATTTTAATTAAATAATAATTATGTGTGTATATATATATATATATATATATATATATATATATATATAATTTTCTCCTTTCTTTAATGTATCTCTCTCCCTTTTTTTGGAAAAGGAGAATATAGTAGAAAGCAAATAGGCCTTCATTTAGTGAGTGAAACGAATTAAGGTATTAGTAGAAGAAGAGAGCAAGTAAAAAGAGGAAAAAACAAAAGCATAAAATAAAAACAAAAACAAACAATCAAACAAAAACAACCAAAAATTGGCTAGCAGAGAAAAGGAAACAGAAGGGTGCATGGACTTGGAGCAGGGGAGAGGAAATTAGATATATGAGTAAGCCAACAGAGACTACTATAATAGTAATGCATCAATAAAACAGATAAAGATGATCAATTTTTAATAAGGAGTAAAAAGAAAAGAGGGAAAAAACTAAAGCAGGAAAAGAGAAACAAGATGAGATGAAAAATGGAGAAGGGAGGAAGAAAATGTTGGCAAAAATGAAAAAATGAGATAATGTAAAATAATGATAAAAAATAAAAATAAAAATAGAATGTAGAACACTAATACAAAAGAAATAGAATGTTATAATAATAATAGTAATAACAATCATAATAATAATAATAAATAAAAATAATAAAAATGAAGAAAAAATAATTTCTTAAGTAAAAGATAAAAAATAAAAAAGTGAGCCCTAACTGGTTTGGCTAAGTGGATAGAGCATCAGCCTGCGGACTCAAGGGTCCCAGGTTCGATTCCGGTCAAGGGCATGTACCTTGGTTGTGGGCACATCCCCAGTAGGGAGTGTGCAGGAGGCAGCTGATCGATGTTTCTCTCTCATCAATGTTTCTAACTCTCTATCCCTCTCCCTTCCTCTCTGTAAAAAATTAATAAAATATATTAAATAAATAAATAAATAAATAAATAAATAAGTGAAATTGTGAACTGTCGTTCACTTCAGCTGCATTTTAATGTCCCATGGTGGTTAGTTTAAGACCCCTCTCTGCTGTTCTGCCTGCCATGTCTCACTTTCCTGTTAGGTAGTCAGGCCTGTGTTGAAGTTCCCAGCAATCCACCACTCCTCTGTGTCATATGCCACAGCCTTGATTTCAGGCAGGCGGGATCAATCTGTCCACTTTGTTTTTCTGCCTGCTTTCAGTTGTATTTACACAAGTGTCTGTTTCTGTCATGGGCTCTAGGTGGTAGTGTTTCTGTAATAGTTTCTGGGACCAAATGGCCCCAAACCCAGGCCTGAGGGCTCCCTGGGGGTATTCAGAAACCTTGTTTACCTGCCGCTCAAGACTGGGTGCAGCTGCACTGCTAGGAGGAGCCTGGTCTCTAGGAGAAAATGGCTGTTCAGGGTTGGAGGGAGCAGACTGTCCCAGTCACCTTTCCATATTTTGTTCCCCAGCTTCCACAATACCACCTTCCCCTGCAGTCTCAGTAAGTGTTTATAATTGAAAGATCCTATGTCCTGGGTTTAGCAAGGAAAATATAAAGACAGAGCAACCACAACTCTGTGCATCTCTCCTCTGGCACTGTATGGCCGGTGCAGAACTTCAGGCTGCCTTTCTGGGCACAGTCTCCCATGGCTGTGGGCTTAGACCTAGAGTCCCCCACTGCCAGGAGCCCTGTGGACCCCCTTCAACAGTCAAGCGCTACACATGTCCCCAAGGGACATGGACTTGGTGCAATGCAGTCTCCCTCTTAGACTCTAATTCTGCTGCCCATGTTTCTCCCTCCAGCCCAGACCCCTGATCCCACCTCTCTCCAGGCATCTTCTGTCCTTTCAGGCCATGGATTGTCTCTCCAGCTGGGTTTAATTCACCAATTCCAGATGACGTTATTCGATTCAGCTGTTTCTTCTATCTGCTCTGTGAGAAGACACAGGACCCATCCGCCTATTCAGCCACCATTTTGTCTTCCCCTGGACAAACATTTTAGGAGCCCGCAGCCAGGGAGGCTTGAGTCTCAGTGTTCGTGGGTTCGCAGCCAAGGCAGCTTGTCCCTGGCCAGTGGGGCTGTGGGTCCTGGGTGCTGTCCAGGGTCTCCCCAGGTGGATGTGAGGCTGGGCCCCCAGTTAGAGCGGCTCTCCCCTTCAATATGGCGTGGTTTCTGTGGCAGAGCCGGCCACTCCAGGAGAGATTTCAGCAGTAGCAGAGGCCACCCAGCTAGGGGAGCCTGGTCCCCCAGTCCTCAAGAGTCCTGCAGAATATAACTGTCCCTCACTCACATACACATATGCCCCACACACTACACACTCCCCTTTCACTCACTCACTCACTCACTCACTCACTCACTCACACTCTCCTCCTCACTTCTGTCCTGTCAGCCATCTTCTATCCTCAAATCTCAGTCTTTTAATGAGCTTGTGCCTCTGGGTTGTGACCTTCACAAGTACTTCTCAGCTTTCCTCCCTTTCTTGGGTGAGACAGGAAAGCTTGAGGAGGCTGGAATTGGGTATTTCCCTCCATTGGGTAGGCTAGATTTCAAAGCCTTTCAGGCTCAGGTAAAAGAGTTTCCTTAAGGGCAGACCCCTTTTTTTTTTTTTTTTTGAGTTGTATTTTGTAGTGCTCATTTTACTGTTATTTCTTTAGCAATACTCTTCCCATCTCTGGGAGGTTATCGTAGTTATAATAGGAATATGTTTAATTTAAAATAATAAAGATATTTCATTTTAAAATTATGACAAAATAGACATTTTTCAAATCAATCACCCTATACTGGTCAACTGAAAATGATCAAGTATTTAAAAATGTATTATAAGGCAATAAAATTATATGCCACAAAGTAACTACATTAATAATTAATTTTTCTCCAAAAATGACCATTAGTATAAAAAAAGAATTGACACAAATTTGGCCTGTCAGTACAGAATGTAAATACAGAATGTCCTTTGTTTAAACAAACCACAAAAATAAAACAGTACGGATTTAAGGGCAGACCTTTGTTAAGAACAGACTACTCTGGGCTTAGTTCAAGACAGTTGCTTTTCCCCTTCCCCTTCCAGAAGCATAAGGGAACATTTCTCTGCTCTTTCCCTGAGAGCCTGAAGCAAAAGTCACAAAAGTGTGGGGCATCTTTAAAATTAAATCCTATGGGGGTTTTAACTCTTAAGTTAGTCCACACTAGGTCTATGTTGACTCAGAGATTACAGTTTAAGTGTTCTACTTGCTACTGGCTACTGATCCTGGGTTTCTGCTCCACTACACTGTGATTGTCAGCATTTGCTTCTGTCTCAAATTTTGGGGTTAGTAGTTTGTCATGTGACCTAAACTCTCTGATGGATCTAAGCAGAGTTGTAGATTTTCATTTTGTTCAGTTTTTTACTTGTTGAAAATTTGAGTGACAACTTCCAAACTTTTCCAAGTATTACTTAAAATTAAATAAACTAAATCAATTTCTGTCACCTGAATTTATTTTTTTTAACTTTGTCGGTGTTCACTTTTCCATATAACTTTCTTTCACTGTTAATCCTTCGTATGACATATTTCTAAAGTTATTTGACGTATATCCAAGATCCCCTAATTTGTATACTTTATTCTGAAACCAGTGTCTTCAGTCAGTGTGTCTCTTTCACACATTCTGCAATGACATACTTCTATGTTACCTCCTAAAAAATTCTACCTTCTTCTTTTGTCTAGGCAAACTCTTGTGTCTTTTATGGATAATTTAGTCAGTAATAGTCTTTCCCTTCTTTGAAATCCATTGCAAGCATGACTATATCACCATGTTTTACCTCATTTTGTTTATATTTTTTAACCTGGTCTTTTAATGTTTATATTTCTCTTACACCAAATATATAGCCTAGAGCTAGGCATTTATTAGGGGATTGACAAAGAATCATTGATAGTTTGTTATATATCAATATTTGCTAGGAAATTGTGACTGCCCTGAAGATTGATTTATAGACATAAACACTAACTTGCTCTTTTACTCCCCAAAAGCAAGTCACCCCTAGATTTTCAAGAGCTGGTAATTAAGACACCTCATT